>NC_052120.1:4136848-4161477 GCF_012273895.1 Zerene cesonia | reverse complement strand
TGTGGGGGTGTGGTACTTCCCCGGTGCGAGCTGGCCCAATTCGTGCCGAAGCGTGCTCGACTCCCACAATAAAAATAATTTTTAATACTTTTACCTCGAGTACATTTCCTTAGCTATGGCAAGAAGCGCTTGTCCAGCCCATAAAAAAACCAGTAGTCCTGTCCTACGAGGCTTCGACCAATTAGTCTTCTCCTCTGTCTCTCTAAAATAATTGAAAAAATTGTACACAAACAGGTGTAGGTACTGTGTTCTTGGAATAAAAAAATATATTGGCTCATATGCAGTCAGGATTTAGGAAATAACGAAGTGCAACAACAGCTCTAGTTTAGGTTAGCTTAGTGTTGTTGATAATATATTGACCTCACAAGACAAGGTCAAGCCACAATTTTAGTTCTACTAGGTTACTCTAGGGCTTTTGACACTATTAATGTTGAACTGTTACTTTCTAAACTACATAGTTTATTATCGTTTTAGTCCGCAAACAGTGCTTAGGTTCAAAATATACTTTAGCAAGCGGCTTCAGTCTGTAGTAGTCAATGGAGAGGATGGGAAAGTACGTCATTCGCAATGCAAACGTGTTACAAGAGGGGTTCCTCAGAGCTCCATTCTGGGACCGCTACTCATGTATATATATGATAAATTGTATGCATAACTGTAAAACCATCAAGCATATAAGCAAAATAATATCTAATTGCTTTTACCGACTAAAGACTATATCGTATTAGATATAACATAACACCATTACTAAGAGTAAGGCTGTGCGATACTTTAGTATTACCAAAATTTAATTACGGTTATGTCATATATGGAGAGCGCATGCTTTCGAGATCAAGAAAAGCAATCCAGCGTATTCAAAATCCATGCCTTCGCTATTGCTGGAATATACCTGCCAGGAGCCACATCACGCCTTATCTTAATGACGACAAGGTGCTGAATATGGAAAGCCTTCGCAAGGTATATTTTGCGGTTTTGCTTTTCTCTGTGATACGTTCCAAAGGGCCTATCTATCTGTATAATAAACTATCCAGGTTGTGTGGTCCGGAATCATAACACATGACTAGAAACACATTGATCAAATTATTAGTACCCAAATATCACACAACAGCCTTCAGAGGCAGCTTTCGTTACAGCGCAACTAAACGTTGAAACAAATTGCCTCCCCCTTGCGGAATATAAGAACTGTTTCCACATTTCGTCTAAGATATAGACAATTTGTTTTACAGCAACAAACTCAGCAGCTTTTTTTGCGTCTGTAACGAACTTATCTGTAACGATATATTATGTATATATGTAGTGTAAGTATGTTCATATAAATTATTATGTATTTGTAACTTTAGATTGATATCTTATATATATAATTTGATTTAATTTATTCTCTTATTAGATTATATTCATTTATTTCTTTATTTTTGTTATAAAATATATACTATTTTAAAAAAGTGCAGTAGCTGGCAATCCAAATGTCGGAAGGGTGTCACTGAAAATAACTATTGAAGTGTAGTTCCTCAAATATACGGAGTCCTTTTTTGGCGCATGCAACCACACGTAATTTATATTTATTTATTTATTATTCCTTCTCTTATTATAATTTTCTGTTTTTTTTTTATTTTTTGTTTTTATGTATGTTTTTATATATTATTTGTGTGTTTGTGTATGTTAAAATAAATTGTTTATTCTTTCTTTCTTTCTTCTTTTAAAAAATGGCCCGATACATTAAGGTCCTCCCTTAATGTCATGCTCCTGAATATACTGTACATTTAGATTTGTATTGTTAAAGATATCTTTATCTGTAACATACAATTATTAGAAATTTACGGGTGAGAAAAGTGTTTGATATTTTTTATGAATAAGTAGGTTTTTGTACGATGCACGTGTCTGCTTAGGGATTAGATAACAAGAAGAAGACGAATAATCACATATTCACACTGACCGTTTTAAACCTTTTGTCCCTCCATTATATTTTGGTATCGAATACGAGCACGTGAGGTAACCTTTTTCTCATATAGTTCTAACGGTTCTTCGGTAAGTTTGCGCATACGGCACGTGTAGATGTCAAGTTAAGGGCCCTTTAAAGTCGGGGCGAAAGTTTGAGGATTTGTGTAGGTATTGGATCAAAATATCACCAACACATTTGTTTGCGCTTCCTGCTGCAGTGGGTGGACGCATGTTCAAACTAGTGAGGAGTAAAATGTAATGAACTATGAAAATAATTGACATTTTTAATAAATTGAAAACAAAATCAATACACAAGTCAGTCATGCCTTTCACAAAGGAACCCGTTTAATTTCGTGGTCTTTTAGTTTCTTTGGCTTAGTCTAGACACACATTATGCATTTTAAGACTTATGCTATCGACTCCTCTAGATGGTTTTGCTATCCTTATCTCTTATATAAATAATATAATAAAATGAACTAATCTATGTCTAAATCCTGCTGAAATGTATTGAGTGAAAAAAATGACGCCATGCGGATAGTAAATTGCATGCAGTATATTATTATAAAAGCAAACAAAAGGAGGGAAAGTGAACTATACACTTCTATACAGAAATAACCTCGGTTATTAAGATGAAGTATTTCCAATTTATTAAAACAGTCGTAATCAAAAGTAAATATTTTATGATTTTCAATGGGCACGTATTTTAAAGTGCCTCATGAGCTCTCATAGGCTGTAGGCTTCATATTCGTCGGTAAATAAAATACATATATAATAATGAGAACATTAGCATTTATTGATATTTTTCGCCTCGTTTCCTTGAAACAGTGTTGATCAAACTCGTTGAAGCAACTTTCCTATCATAAACCCAGCCAAAAGATAACATATCGATTATTAAAGTACTAGTATTGAGAAAATATGATGAATCCGCGGCTTTATAATCCCATGGAAATGTGTGATGGAAGTTGTGCCAGCCTTCGCCCATTGCGACCAGAGATACGTATCAGTTTTCAGTTGGTTTGATTAACTTGCAATGATAATAAAAAAAAAGAATTACTATCTATCTCAACTGTTACTACATAATGCAAAAAGCCAGAAGTTTTGAAAAGAAGCGTGCAACAACACATCAGCTTAAGGATATTAAAATATCTGAAAAATAAATATCTAAATAAAAAAGAATAATTTGCATGATCTATTTATCTAATAATTGTTGGCCTAATAAATAAATAAAAATTAAGTCCTCTAATATAACTGGTTAATAGGTATGTAGTCTGTAAGAGTATTGTTTTATGGAGTACTAGCTTTTCCCATAGTCATCGGCTTCGCCCGCGTAGAATTCGCTTATATCGCTCGACATAGTAAGGAGTATTTTCGTCGCATTAAAAAGTATGGTTTGTTATTTCTCACGTTTAGCTCCATCTTCTAATATCGATGAGCTCCACCCATTACACCGAACCTTCCTATTTTGGTATGTGGTAGTCGAGCACGCTTCGTTACAAATTGGGCCAGCTCGCACCGGGGAAGCACCACATCCCCACAGAAGACCGGCGTGAAATAGCATTCTGCTGTGTTTCGTTCGGTGAGTGGGGAATCCGGAGGCTCATATCCTTTTCCTTACCCTTCCCAGTGCTTTCCTTTATTCCTATCGCCAATCCTTTCTTAATTCCTTCCTAAAAAGTCGGCAATCCATTTGTAGAGGCGTTAGGTCTGCAATCGACCTTATGCCTCTCCAAATGTTCATGGGCGGTGGTAGCGCTTACCATAAGGCGTCCCACCAGCTCCATTGCCGACTGTAACATAAAAAAAAAAAAATTGACCCAATATTACTGCTGTAAAAGATATTTTACTTTTAATGTTATGAAAATTCTCAACTCACCTTGCAGCTCTTTATTGAGGAGTTACCTTTGACTTCGCGGGCGAAGCTGCGGGTGGTAAGCTGGTGAAAGATAAATTTAAAACATAACATTTAAATGAACTTTCTTAAGAGTAGGTAAGGTTTGCCATTTACATCTGTACGGACTAAATAAGTGAACAGTAAACCGCACTATTCCAATTATGTGATATATCGTTATTAATATTGTATTTATTCATTAAATAGGTATTAAATAAATTATTCATGGAATAGGCGTTTCAAATCCCATTTTCCTTTCCCGCCTTCTTTCTAATCGGGGTCTCAAGCTCATCATAATGGCGGTCCCTTATTAAAGAATTTTAACTCATTTTCGTAATCACCACATTCCCAAAAAAGGTGATTTTTACGTAACATATCCTGTCTCGGTAGTTTTCGGTGCCATATTCTGAAATAAAATATATACATATAACCAGCTGCAAGCCCCGGATTCGCCCGGGTAGTCTTTTGTCGTAATTGAAATAATAAAAATTATCCCATCTTTTAAGTAGGATCAAACTGCTATGGTATGCAAATATGATTATAATTGGTTGAATAGTTTAGGAGTCCATCGCGGACAAACAACGTAACACGTAAATTAAATATTATATATAAATTCCAAAGTACCTATTTAGGGCAAAATAAGTACGGCTCAATAAATATAAGACATTCAACATCGTTTAAATGCAGATATGTACCTATCTCAGATGAACACATTCGATAGTGATAGATTGATTGCTGATAATTTATGCTGAATGTACCGATCATAAAAAATTCTGTTTCTTTAACTATTTTTTCAGTAGGTGTACCTATTAGTGTCAATAAGGTGTAGGAAATATTATTTAATTGAGTAAATTGGTAGTAATATTTAATAATGTTTTCTTTTTTCTTATCAGTATCACAAGTAGGCTGTGACACTAACTGACTAACGTGGTAGAGACGAATAGAGTTTTAAATAAATTGTAAAAAAATAATTCTTAAATTAAGCATACAATAAGTATAACAAGTGATAAATTTATTGATTAGATTTCAGCGTATTCAACCGAAATTAAAATACAATGAAACAGATTCGTTTGCTTAAGCATCGTCTGGATGAGCATCACTCAGTATTAATTACACTTAAGACTGAATTTGATAAGAGATTAGAGAGTACCTATCAGGGATTACCTTTTTCTTTCAATACTTATTCGTATGTATTTTGTTATTTCCAACATATGTGAACTGTACTACAGAATAATAAGTACAAACTTCGGTACCGGCATAAGTGTAGATACATATGTCTATCTGTAGGCATAATTAAAAGGACTATCTACTTACTTTTTCATAATCCTTGTCGAATATCAACTGAATTCACTTTTGTACTTTTTATTTTTATAGATAATAATAATAATAATTAATGCAATAATCGATCTCTTCATGTACACCTTTGAACACAGTTGTGTTAACATTATAAATTTGGTTCGGAGCACGTCTTTTCTGGCTACGTGCTTCTTTAATGTTGACTTTCCAAGCAGATTGTTCTTCGTCACGTATTCTCAGGTAAAATATTATTCATTTAAATTGGCAAATATTTGTCTTGATTTTGCAAATTAGTTTAAACGATTAACTAAGTTTGAATCTTATTACATTTGGTCTGTATATAATGCTACTGACTGTGTATACCATAGCAGTTTTCACTAATATTTAATTGTTCCTAAGTCCTGCCCTAAGACGTCCTGTGAAAACGTTACAAACATACAAAACTACAAAAGTTTCCTCTTTATAATATTAGTCTAGATAGATATATTTATTACAATCATGTTTGCTATATTTTTTAGTATACAGTAATTGTAGATATATAGGTGAATAAAGTCACCGCATTAATAAGTAAATATCCATGAACATGTCGATACCTACATTGATATCTACATATTCACTTCATTAAGAGTGAATTTTGATACCTACATTTGTTGATTGTTCGTTGATTGTGTTTATGGAAATATGCGGTAAGAAAATTAATGAACATCGGATTTGAATTGACAGCATTGTTATGAATAAATCAATTTGGGAATGATTTATTATCTTTGTTACATTCAGCGTATATATTGTAAATTATTGCGTGGCTTTGCTTTCATTTCGGTTTCTATTGAACAAGAAAATAGTTATCTACTGCTAACACACAAGAGCGTTTCAGAGAGGCGATATCAATTTACCTTGTTTATATTATAGAATTTAGAAGAATAATCGAAATTTCAACATTAAAAAACAATTACCTTTTTGAAAATTTTCATTATAGGCTCGAAAAAAAAAAAACATTGTTGGTTCCAACACATGGGCTTCGCATTGCCACAAATTCAGACTTATATGTATACAATATGCTTCGTTTGATACGGCTGATGATGGTATTAATTCTTGTGGTGATTTTGTTTAGCAGTACGGCCCAGTCGCACAAACGATGTCCACCAGAAGTCTTGAAATCTCTTCCATACATTGTAGATCATGCGGTATGGAGAAGTTGGAATCAGGCTCTTATCTTTACTCCTAAAATTGAACCGGGTAAGTTTGGCATTCCTACCGTAATATCTATGAAGTAGAATGTAGAGAATAAAAGCTTTCAGCTGTTTTGTTTACATTTTCTGTATTAATCATAAAATTAAGGTTATTATGTGATAATTAGGTGATCGCATTATTAGACATCTTTAATTTAATGTTACTCAAACTCACATAATATTTATAGTATTCGGGGGTGATTGATAATAGGTATACCTGCTAAATAATAAATTTTAAATTGTATTACTTTTGAAATATCACAAGAGTTTTAAATTCATCGAGTAGGTACGTACCGATAGGTAAGATTGCATTTGCATAATATTGCGGCATGCATAGGTAATTACTTTCAATAACTTTGATTAAGTTACATCATATAGCTCAAGATGTTTCAGGGTCAGACCATCAGTTATTAATTTTTCATTATTTGTAATAGGTATACCTAGACGTAGGGCAAAGTTCCGGCAAATTTCAATTTTCAAATGAATATCCAATTTTACATATCTATCGTATAAACCATAAAGACTTTTAAAGATCTATCTAACTTTCGATATGACGAAAAAACAGCCCGATTCCCAATAAGTTACAAATATTTAGAATAATTATTGATGAACAGATATCGTAGTAGTTCCCATAATTACATAAACTTTATCTTGTATCGTATGAAAAAAATGTATCCAAAATCGGAATTACTTACTACAATGTTATATTGTCTCTAAATTTGAAATTTGTAGGTGTGATTTCACTATAATAATTAATTCAACTACCATGAAACAAAATGGGTTTTTTTTTGTGTATTTAACACTTATTTGAATGAAGATTGAATTAATCCGCTGCATGAAAGTTTGAATGGGTTAAGTAACAGTAGCAGGTACCTTCACCAAACGGCATTTATCTTTGTAGTGGTGCACAATAGCCTATGACATTCAGTAAAAGTGGAGTTTTCTAAAGATGAAAGTATTTATGAAGTTGGTCTAGTACTTTTTTGTCCAAAACTTTCCCCTTTATAATATTAGTACAGATTCATTTGCATACACGCCACTAGTAATTCCTAATAAAGACTCATATTAATTCTGCGAAGGTTGTGAAACAGCGATATTGCATTTTGTGAAATGCATGGCCGTCAATGGAGTGGCTTCAGCTTTTAACGTCGGAAGTATACCGCGTGTAAAAATTAATATCGGTGTAATAATCTTATCACCTCAGATGGAACCGAATTCCACATCGGAATTAATTAAACTCATAAAGCAGGTTCGTAGATGAAATTAAATAGATTTATTTGGATGTTAAACATGGAGACGACAAAAATGTTTATGGCATGGGATAAGGTATTTTTTTTTTATGTCACAGTCGGCAATGAAGCTGGTGGGTCGCCTGATGGTAAGCGCTACCACCGCCCATGAACATTTGGAGAGGCGTAAGGTCCATTGCAGTCCTTACGCCTCTACAAATGGATTGCCGACTTATTGGGAAGGGATTAAGAAAGGATTGGCGATAGGAATAAAGGAAAGGACTGGGAAGGGAAGGAAAAGGATATGGGCCTCCGGCTCCCCCACTCACCGAACGAAACACAGCAGAATGCTATTTCACGCCGGTCTTCTGTGGGGGTGTGGTACTTCCCCGGTGCGAGCTGGCCCAATTCGTGCCGATGCGTGCTCGACTACCACATACAAAAGGTATACCTATAGTTTATTTTAGTGATATGCCTACTAGAAGTAAAATCCCAGATTCTACTTCAATCTCTTATGGATATTTATTATGAAAACGAATGAGTCAAAATATAAATAATTTTGCATATTTAAATACAGATATTATTGTTTACAGCTAAACGGTTGGAAATTGGATCAGGCATCAGCCGATTGGTTAATATCAGTGAGATCAGTAATAGACTTTAAACAAATAAATAACATTTTGAATGTGACCGATTTGCGTTTCGATCAAAATATTCTTGTAACATATTATTACAGCACAGCTCGGAGTAAAGCTATCAAGATGGATGTCTGTAAAGAGAATTTTGTTTATCATAAATTACCTCGTTCCAAAAATGTTAATGAACCTTTTAGGAAATATAATAATACATGTTTTAATGAACGCAATCAAACTTATAATTGCATATATAATGAGTTTGAGAAAAATTATTACCGAACTTCAAAAAGGTATTTTAATATTGCTAGAAATAAGATGTTAAAACGTAATGGTACTGTGCTAGGACTTTTGCGATCCGGGAATGTCGGCTTTGATTATACATCACCTTTCAAAGTGTTAAATGTAAGTGGAATTTCGTTGCCATGTTTTATAAAGTTGTGGAGAGGAGCTCGACAAACAAAGCAGCAAGGAATTCATGTGTTTCAATATTTCAAAGTAAGATTGAATTCAACATTATACGCTTCATACTTAGGTATGTAATTTATGTATTTAATTTTTATATAATATTTTTATTGCAAAGTCATTATATAATTTAAGTAATAATAATCAAATGTATCTAATATTAATGTTCATATGTATTCAGTATTAAAGTTTTAGAGTATCTATATACTCTATATAAATAACATAGCTATAATTTGAAAAAATTTTAGGTTTTTCATAAGTATTGATTAATTCCAATCATAGTATTATGTTATCTATGATGCCAATGAATGTATTTTAAACGAGCGAAGAAAATTTAATGTATTCATGTAATATTAAACATAATTTTTTAAGTCACTATAGAATATTGAAGAAAGAAATACAAGGTTTAAATTTACCTTGTAGGCCATTGGGATAAACAGCAATCAATGGCTTTAATGGAAATGCCATATCCAGTGGAAGCTCGTAATTTTGTCGGGGAAATGCTCATTGTTGGTCGGCGTAACTGTTCATTCGATGAAAACTCAGCACTGAATGAAGAAAATACCTCAGCTCCGGATCTGTTAAATGATTTGCTTTTCTTTTTATCAGTTAAGATGAACGGAACGTGAGTTTGACCAATTTTTTTAGTTAAGCTTATTAGATATAGATATATTTGTATCGTGTTTCATGTTTTGATCGTTATTCATATAATTTATTTCTATAGTTTATGGCTCATTTCACTATGCATAATATGTAAATTAGACAGACAAAAATTACCTAGTAGATAATATGCTATATCATAATCGCGTAATATGTTTGGTATTCATTTTTTATGTTTATGTAAACAGGGCATTGACTCGATATTACAGTAAATTGGGGTTCCGCACATATGAGGGGGTGTGGTCAGGCTTGCTTGGTGCGCTCTTAGACCGGTCTGTGGACATTGCTCTAGAGCCCGTTACTGACCAACCGTCGCGTCAGCAAGATATGGACTTTATTTTTCCGATTTCTGAAACAATGTACGTATTATCTTTATTGACAGAAAACATATTGTGATGTATATGTAGACGAGTATGCATAGGTGCAAAAAAATACATAAGCGATCTATCTTATAAAATTCGCGTGTCATAATTTTCGTAACCGAACTCCTCAGAAACGGCTGGACCGATTCTTATGAAATTCTGTGTGCATATTGGCTATGTCTGAGAATCAGCCAACATCTATTTTTCATACCCCTAAATGATAAGAGTAAGGCAGAACAGCGTTTACCGGGTCTGCTAGTATTTATATATGTATATAGGCATCTATATGATTTATTCGTGAATCCAATATTTCGTCATTTGTTTTACGAAGATCGTACCTATGTTATGTACGTATTTAATGAATCAATTTGTCTGTCTCTATGTAGCAAAGATATTGTCCTTATAATATCGAAATTTCAGGTACAATATCTACATACGAAATCAGGAAACCTCTTCTGTGCGAGATATATTCTTGGCGCCATTCAGTCCACGTCTTATTGTATGTGTTGTGGCAGTCGTCGTTATAGCTGCTTTGGCCATAGTACTTGTATGTAAATTGTCGAATAATAATTCGAAGAATAAATCACATAAAATGAGTTGCACGGAGGCTCTCATTTGGTCAACAGGAATTCTTTGTCAACAAGGTTTGTGAATACAAATTGGAATGGATATTTATTTTCATTATTCATGACAATAAGATCTTATTATACAAATGAATATCCAATATTCACTTATCTACAAAATTTCAAAAACAACGAAATCTTAAGTAAAACATGTTTCATTATTTAGTATGTCATTAGTTTGCATGACATAAGTTACGGTGAAATAAAGATATTTACACAAAAGCAGTTGCGTGATTGAATATCGCATTATGCGCACATCCTCGACAAATCTTAACATACTTTTTGTTGTAATTACCGATTTCTTTAGGAGGAACATGGACGCCGTCCCACCCAGCTGCGAGTATTTTGCTGATCGTGTGTCTCTTCTTCGCGGTAGTGACGTATAATGCATATGCGGCCTTTATAACGTCTGTGTTATCTGTCCGCGTCGCAAATGTCGGCACAGTCGCTGATGTGTTGCAGTCACCTAACATGAAAATCGGATATATACGAAACGGGGCCGATCAAACGTATCTAATGGTAATTCTATACCTTCATGTGTGTTCAGCTTTGTCAATTCTTATTATTCTGTCTGTCTGCCTGTCCGACTGTCTGTTATCTGGCCGTATCTCACGAACCGTAATAGTTAGATATTTGAAAACTTCAAAGATACGTATTCTCGGAATTCGTCATCATTTGTGTTGCCGCTATACTGTAAACTCTGTTGTTTCGTTTACAATAAATAATGATTTTGCCATGGTTTATTACAGTTTATAAACTAATTAAAGATAATGCATATTGAAAATATTATTTTGGTACAGTTCATAATTTTGACAGTTTGCTGAGGACATATTATAATGTAACGAAATATAATGCGTTAAATTGTAAATGGTATGGTATAATATCATACTTTTTGGTCAGTTTAAAATCTCGCGAGATGGATTATAATCCAACGGTCTAATAAAAGTAATAAATCATAATCTTAATCCATTGTTATAAGGTATGTTCCCAATGAACTCTTTACCAACTCAACCAATTTTGATGAAATTTATGTGGAATTTGGTCCAACTTAAAATATAGGACAGTTTTAATTTCGATTAATTATCCTAATATTTATAATCTTAACATTTTTATTTTTTTTTAAATTATTACTCAGCCACAGCAACGCGTGGCCGGGTATGCTAGTAATTTATAAAAATTTATACATGGAATTTTTGGAGGTTAATCTATACAAAAGCTATCTTATTCCAGTCTACGAAAGACGTACAATTGAATGCGTTTTACATACGTGGGTATTCGGAAGCAGAGAACCTAGTATCATCAGCTGAAGAGGGCCTGGCGCGCGCGGCGAGCCAGGACTACGCCTTCTTTGCTGAACAACGTTCAGCACGCTCCACTCTTGAGTAATTACAATAATATATTACTTTTCTTAATATTAGGTATAACCTATATAGGAGAATGATAAACAAAACTGGCTAAATGCGAGTCGGATGAAGGGATTCGTACCAATTTATGTATGAATAACGTTGTATATTGAAGTGGGTAGAATTGTTTTTTAGTATATTATGAAGTAGAAGCCGCAAAAGAGGTATGTCTGTTAAAATTTCAGTTGTCTAAGTATCCCAGTTCGTGAAATACAGGCTGGTGACTGATGGACGGAACGATAGACAGACAGATCTTGATTTTTTAGAGTTTCATTTAATAAACAAATTTGAAATTTGTTTCTGTGTTTTCATACATAACAGTGAAAAAATATGGATATTATCTTATTTGATGTAAAAATAATCTTGTTTTTGTAAGACTAGCAAAAAAAAAATTGAAATATGTGTTCCAACAATGGATTCAATGAGAGGAAAATGTCGTCATACTTATTCATATGTGTACTTTGTTTATCCTTATAAACAACAACAACACGCAATCTATTCTGAGTTTTACTGAAACATACGGAGAGAACCACACGGGTGGCACCCATCTTTCAATAAAAAAGTATTTATGGGGGTTTATCCAGACCCATTTTATGTACCCAAATAGTCCTTCTTCATTTTGAAGTCGGTTGTAAATATAGATAGATATAATAACAATAAGGTACACGGATATGTAAATACGTGTAATACTATAGTATTGTGTTATCTGTGCGTGTGGGTATGATTTTGTATGTTGATAAGGCGATCAACATATTTATTGCAGGTCACTCAGTCAAGCCCGCGGTCGATGCGCTTTACGTGAACTGCCGGTACACTCTACAAGATCTCAGCTGTCCTTTCCGTTGCCAAGGAGATCGCCCTATGCTAAACCTATACTTGTCAGGTTATGTGTTGTTATGCCTTACTTTAATCACGAACATTCGTTGCTTTAGTGTTTTACGTAAAAAGTGAATATTTAATCAGTTTCTTAAGTAAATAATCAATATATATGCTTTCCTTTTTAAAGCATAAATATGTGTACAATGGCTTACTAAAACTGCAAAGCGGCGCGAAGCTTTGGAGAAAATTGTAATATTTTATCTTAGACCGGCATACGTCAGTATTACTTTGAACTTGCATTGGTTTCAATGTCAAAGCTTTATATTTTATTAAGTGGTAAACTACAAATTCAATATTTTCTATTTCAATATCAATCTTTGAAACTAGTACAAGTGAGGACACTAAGTAGGTGTACCTATTCATGTTTAATGACACTATTCATCGAGAATTTATAGTGGTTTCGATCTCATGAACTTGTGCAGTGCAGTAACGCGTGGGAACACGTGTGAGAGAGTTTCATTCACTCATAATTACGTATTTAAAACGGTTTGAATAGAGAAAATTGTTGGTTACACTTGCCTAGAGATAGTTACCGAAAAAGATTATTATGATAGTACAGCTTTATATGTTAGTATGAACGGTATCTATGTGATGTAGGGAATTGAGTCACAAAATACATGTTATTTCCCTAAGGGTCCTCGAAACAAAATAAATATAATTCGTTTTGATTTGATAAAGGCATAATACGCAATTGGAAGATTAAATTCATTTTTTTGTATGTGGGAGTCGAGCTCGCTTCGGTATGAATTGAAATAGTACCGATAGTAATAGTAAATAGTAATAATATTGAAACCGGCATGAAATAGTAATTGCGAATATTTTGCGAATATTTAGGGGCGGTGGTGATCACTTACCATCTGAGAACCACTAGCTCAATTGCCCGCTAATGACATAAAAAAACCTATTGTGTTACATAATATAATTACCTAGCAGCAATATTAGTTGTTACTTGCGGACCCGTCAAACGCTGTTCTGCCTTATTGTTATCATTTAGGGTTATAAAAAATAGATATTGGCTGATTCTCAGACCTACCCGATATGCACACAAAATATCATTTGAATCGGTCCACCCGTTTCGGATGAGTAAGGTAACTAACATGAGACGCACGAGACGCACATGCACGAGAATTTTATATATAAGAGGATAACGAAAAGAAAATTCCATGATCGTCTATTGCATTTATCATTGACGATTGTAATTTTTTGTATACGTGTATTAACTATTAAGTGTAAATATTTATTAAATTTTACTTGTTAATTCAGTTTAAACTCTAGGCCTAATATTGTATATATTTAGTATTTATTTTTATACCTTTTTCTGATTTATTAATAGGGAAAATATAATTTAAAATTCAGTATTTTCTTGTTTAGCCTGCTTCAATTGCGTAGCAGTGGAACTCTCTCGAAGCTGGCTGCTACGCTAGTGCCTGCCATGCCCCAATGTGCTCCTCCATCTGGATTCGCCTCCGCGAGAGCAGCTGATGTCCGGACGGCCTTTCTTGTCATCGTAACTGGCTTAATTGCTGCTTTTTTCGTCGGTATGTTGGAAGTTAATATACATCGTTCATAAATAGTTAAAATTTTACATGAATAAAATAGTTTTGTGTTTGAGTTTGAGCATGGTGATATAGAATACAGGATAAGCCTAGTGCATCTAGGCATCACGTCCTCTATGATGTATGAAAAGAGTCGCATCTAAAGAGGTATACCATTTTTGCATTTTGTTAATAAAAAATCAAATGAACTCAGTTACTTAAAAAAAATAAACTGACTTATAGGAATGAAAAGTATTAAAAATAGGTTAAGTTAGATATTGAAGAGATTAGAGCATATCAAATTGTTACTTGCCGTTTATTACGTTTCGTTTTCATCAGTTGACGACAATGTCACCGCGAAACAGCTAGCTGAGTTTTTGATAATTTCTCAGTCGTGAAATAACAGTTTTAAAGTAAGAAGAAATGTTAAAAATATTAGAAGTTGCCTGCTCTAACATTAAACATATAAAATGTGTAACGTTGAAAAAAGAGGTTTCTAATAAAGACATTATTGTATGGAGGATTCTGAATTGTTACAGGTATTGGGGAATATTGTTGGAAGAATCGGAAACAAAATAGGATAGAATTAGAGAAATGCTATTGCCGTTTATGGAAATTACTTTGGTAGGTGTTATATTCCTTAAATGTTATTTATTTATCAATGAATGTAATGTTAAAGAGTGCTTTAGATTGTTGAAGTCGAAAACAAGTTTAAAATAAAAAAAAACGTAAGTAGACATCAAGTCTTTGTACTAGACATAATATTTAAATAAAATTTCTAAATAACATAATATTTAAATTATACTATCGATTGAGTTATTTCTTTAGAAAGTGATCTTCGGAGAGCTCTTGCGCTTTGATAGCTTCTTCAATACATTCAGGGATGGGCCTTTGTGTTTTGACAGCATTTGCCATGGCTACTTGGAGTGTGTGAGGTTCTAGAGTTATTAAATTTGTAGCGAGTCCCACAGCAGCGTAAATTCTTATAAACGCCGTAGAACAGCCTGTTCCTGAAAATGTTATTGTGACAGTATTTACTACGATTAATTTGATCAATAAAGGAATATAAATCTAATTTTATTTTATTGTTGACAGTATTTGTTTCGAATATCACAAGTAGGTATGTTTTAGACCACCGGTTTTTTGGGCCACTTACAATTTGTTAATATAAAATTCGTGTGTCGTAATTTATGGATTATTACAAACCTTTTTTTTAATCAGTTACTAAAAAAAACGTGCAGCCGTAATAATATAGCGTCAATTGGTTTGATAATATGTGAAAATGGTTACTCTTCATTAAAGAAAACAATTTGTCACGAAATATTGTGACTTAACATAATTGAAATGGAATTATTTATAGACTATTTTCGAACCCAAATTTGTTGGTAATTGTTACAACTACGTACAATATAATATTACACTATGAGTTATTTCGTCACCAATTTGCTAAGATATTAGACATTCAGGTGGCACCATTGCGAAAAAACGCAGTCATTATTCTTTATATATTATAGTGTTGAAATTAAAGAATTCTTACCATAGGTTCCAAACTCGCCAGACTTATAGTCTCTTGGGTATATGTAGTGGTAATGGGGCCAGAATGTTTTATTGATTATGAATACGCTATTGCTATCCGGTGGGAATCTGTAAAAATAGTTCAAATGTAAATAACATAGAAGTATTGAAGTCAATACAAAGAACTTTGAAAATTCTGCTTCAAGATATTAATATTTATCCCGAGATACTATTAGCTAATACTTACTATAAATGTCAAAGTAACTATGTATGTATCACGCCTAAACCACTGAACTCATTTGAATTAAACTTTTATTTCGGAAATGTCACGTAAACAATACCAGTAAAACCACAGTCTATCTTTTGCTTTAACTACGCGGGCAAAAATCTTACAAGAAATAAGATAAATACATTTCCACTTACTTCTCTCCCTCTTTAAGTCCCCAAAGAGCTACTCCGCTTTCAACTAACCATGAAGCGTGTAACACGATACAGTATCTTAGAAATCCAATAACGAATATTGAACTCAAAATACTGTCATCCCAATATTCAAGAGGTGCATTTAAAGGTAGCAAAATGAATATTATCGCGTATAATACCCAATAAAACCTGAAAATTGAACAAATTAAGTAACAAGTAATCACCACTCACACGTAAGTGCTTTTAGGAAGAAAATTTAATAATTAAAAAATAACTTATTTTCAAAGGTAAGACGATATTAAAATAAGACTCATTGTCTTTATTTATAGGGCTGACATTAAAAAAAAGCCATATTGTTTATTATATTTTGCTATGACATAATCGGCTTCCAATTAGCGCAAACAAAATGCTTATGCAATACATAATTATAAAAGACAATACCTTTTTTGGAACATAACTACGGAATCCTTCTCGATGTCGGACATGTCTATGGAATTTTTCAGCGCAACCTGGTATTCGCTGAGTTTTCGTAGTCTGGTGAAGAAATGCGCATATAAGAATCCGTGACTATGGTCGAATGGGTCACCGTCCGTTTTAAAGTGCGCATGATGTAATCTATGTTGCTGTACCCAATCATATATAGAACCCTGTTGAAGATAGTTTCCGTTATCAATTCTTACATTTATATTCGTGTTTTTATTATCTCTAAAACACCTGTGAGGTAATTACAATACATTTGTTGAGGGCGAAATTTATTGATCTTAGGCGAACTTATTACAGAAGATTATAAAATTATAGTATCCTGAGTATTAAAACTTTGATTGACAAATAATCATAAGGTACTGCAAAATTTAACATTTCCAGAGGACTTGGAAAAGTATATAAAATACGTAAATCAGAATTCAATGAAAAATGCTATATGGATTGCGTAAGTACGCGGTGTACATTTCTAAAGAATGGTTTTCTATAGGAGAATATAATCTAAATAAAATAGCCATTGAGGACATTAGTTATTTTTTTTATTTGTAAGACGAGGCTAGTTCATTTTATTTTCAAGTTAATGAGTATTATATTATAACCTCGAACTATATATAACTATATAACGCAGTAAATTTTAAAATATGTGTAGGTATATTTTATTTAAAAATATTGTATAGAAGAGGTGTAATTAATAATAAAATATCAGATTTTCAAGCTCTCAGCGATTTTTTGTAACATTAATTCGATTATTTTGCAAGAAATAAAGTACTTATCCCAATTATATAAGATCATACATCTTTTCACCTCTTTGTCAAGTTTTATATTAAGTTCTCTCAAAAAGAAACCAAATGAAATGTAGATATTACTAGTAGTAGCTCATCTATGGTATGGTATTTTAATATCGGTATTTTAGTACTTAGTACTATACTATATATACAATAATACCACATTATTAGTACTAAGTCCAAATATGAATAATGTACTGTGTGCATTTTTTGTTTCCACCAATTTAGGATTACATCTAGGTATCTTTTACATTGTATTTATAGAAAGTCGTGTTATTTACTCCATTTATAGCTAAAGAAGGGCGAAACGGAATTAAACAATTTTTAATTTATTGGATTTGTCCTATATATAAAAAGTACCTATAAAATGTTTTGAAAATCTTAAAAAACCCACGTGGTGTCGGGGCGAGAAGTAAGTTATTTATGGTTTTGTAATAAATTTAATTCTTCATACGAGTATGACAATTATTCATTTTTATATAAATTAAACTCGTATAAATCATTTCTACTACGTGTTAGTACAAAGTTATTTTAATTTATGTATATAGACTTTAGGATCATAGTTCAACGATATTGGTAAAATGCAAATACGCGATTTCACGGTTGAAAGTCCTTTCGAGTAAACGTGGATTACTTCATTGTCACCAAGAGCGGAAGGTTGACTAAGGAACTTGAGGAACTAGCCTTTAAAAATACTTATTTAGAGGTCAACCCCTTATTATTTGACATTAACATTCACTGTTTTCCTCAATTTCGGGCGATATTTTAAACGACTTTAATAATTTTATCGTATCAAAGGTTGTTGACTTATCAAAAATTGGTATCAATGTGAGATATGATATTTCTTACCTGTCCAACCAAAGTTTGGAATATCATTAGAACTATTCTTAATTCTGTGCTTGCTGTGTATGTAGCATGTGCCCAAAGCCTATGTGCTCCTGTTGTCACTCCTAGTACCGCAATTGATATCAGTGTGACGACTAAAACAATTCAATTTATTACTAAAAGGATAATCATATATATACATTTTCAAATTTATTAATTCTTTTTAGATCGAATAATGTTCAAGTTTTTGTAATATTGATGGAAAATGGAATAAAACGGTTAAGATAGTTAATATAAAAAAAAAACACTTACACAGTATAATTGTTAGTAATTTGGCTTCTGTGAACAAGATCCATGTTGCATACAAGGAAAGGAGATGAATGTGAATAAAGAAAAGCACTGCGGGCCAGTCCGCCTCCCTGGACTTGCTGAGCTTCGTCACATCGCGATTTTGCCGTGTTTCCGTCATTGTTTGCGTCATAACTTAAAAGAATATAATATAATTTATAATAATCCATCACACACGATGCATTTTCGTGGATATCTTTAATTCCTTCATTGTCGGATAAACACAGTATTCAATACATTTCATAATTGTTATGAATTTTAATAGATAATACATGAAACTTTTTTTTTCTTCAGCAGTTGAATTATGTTATTAATATTAAACATAATATTTCATTTATCCCAAACCTGAAACCATTTAGGTTTGGGTTAAATAAAATATTTTATCACTTAATTTTTAACTTTGTACGTTTATTTACATAAGAAACTAGCAAACCTGGCGAACTCCGTTTCGCCAATTTTCTTTGCTATAAACCTCACGGAGCCCGAGACCTTTCCAACGAATGCAAAACCGTGGAAATAGCTTCGTGCGTTCTGAAGTTATAGCGTCAGGAAGGAAAACCCGACTTATTTTTATATAGTAGATTAGCATATAGATTTATAAAGTTAGAGATAATCTGATGCTGACATAGGAAACCTTTGTAGTTTTTGAAAACAAGCTTAAAATGTAATAAAAGCGGAGCTAGCAAAGTGAATGCTTTTTATTAAAATAAAAAACTTAAATAAAGTTCCATTAAGACACTACGAAACAATTAATTAAATTAGATTGACAAAAGATTAAATTAGATAAAGAGTTCTCACAATTTCATTTAGTGGAGGCTAAATTAGACGTTACCTATGTATTTGATTGGTAATATTTGACCATTTTTAATTAACTAAAATTGTAAGAAAAAAAAAGTATCTGAATTTCTGTTACTTATATATAGAAATAGTTGAATATTTATTTATTAGCTCTGTATAGTAGATATATTAGGAATATATTAAATTAATTTCAGCTGCTTGCATTAGAATCTTTGAAATTGTTTACAAAAATTTTGTAAAATTCAAATTTTCCTCAAAATAATACAGCAATAGCTAATCATAACAGTAAATATGTACCTTTAACTCAATACACTAAATTCCGGTTAAGGTTACAGTTAAATGCAAATTGTGTACGACAATTAATTGGCTGTTGGTTAAACATCGATAGAACTGAAAATTAACTTCTTAACAAATTATACAATGACTTGATGATTCATTTATTAATTATGTTGAAACGAAATCCACTGGAGTTGGCACAATTTAATTCACACTCATTGTTTATATTATGTATAGTTAAATAATGTTCACTGATCACAATGTGCACTGAGCGTGTATGCAGTCACCGGGGTTGGGTGCAACTGAATAGCAATGATATTGCATTTTTATTCTCAGTAAAGTAAGGTAACAATGTCGGACAAAAAGCATAATAGCTGTCTTCAGCTGTCTTTAACTCTACACTATAATGAAATGCAGTCGTCACAGAAACGAGGATTGATTTTTAATTTTTATGGTTGTTGGATGTCGGGCTAAAACCGTGACTACCACATAGTTTGTACACTTTAATATTTATCTTGAAAGTTACATTATGATTTATGATGGTTTCTTTGGGTGAGTGAGAATTATGTAAGTAAGGAATATAAGTAAATTTTTGTCGTTATTCTATATTAAGTTCTTCATCGAAGTTGTAATTTTTTTTCTGACTTGAGCTATAGTAACGAGATATTTGTGAAAATTTTATAAACTAAAAATGAATAAAGATTATTTGTAAATAAAAATAAAAAATGTGGGTCTTTAATTTTCTTCTTATAAATGGATTGATAAAATAAATATTAATAGCATATATGTAAATAGTTTATGTATATAGCTTTCTCCTCTTGATTAGAAATATCAAAATATATCATAGGTTTGTGCAAATATGATATTATCACTTTACTGACGCATCTAACTAGATTACACACAAAATATTATCATACACACATTAACAATATTTTCTAAAAACTTGTCATTAAAGCGTATATTAAAAGAGCATAAATATAATTGTTAATAACTTTTTGAATGAGCTGAAAGTGAACAATTGAACGTAATAATATTTTCTTGTCTTTGATTTTACGCGAGTATTATACATTTAGAAATTAAAAACGGGGAGACGTGACCACGCTCGCTGTAAAGTGTTCGAAACGTCGGGTTAATAATATAATGAATAAATCGCGTTTAAAATCCGTTAAAAAGTTTTTAATTTCTAATTGAACGTAATTCTAATTTCCGATTCTAAACTTTTCTGATCAAATACATAACAAATGTTCATTTTGAATTTGTTTTTATGAAACATAATGACAAATTAACCTCATGTTACACACAACATGAGTTGCAATCTCTACGAATCTAGGGATTTAATTGTGTTCGATTCTTTTAAGTTTCACTTTAGATATTTCTAGATTACGCAGCGTTGACCCGAATGAAGGTCTTGCAAATTATTAAATAAGCGAAATTTATATCCATTATACACTTATTGTGCATACACATATGTAATCGGATATTTTCATTACAACTTTTACGATAACTAAACAAGATGAATTTCAAAGGTATACATTAAAAGTACAGTTTGTATATACTTCAGCACAAACGATTTTCAAATCTTGTGTAATATACAATATATATATGAATACTTGGGCTCTAAATGTAGTGTTTCAAATAGTTGAGATAGAATTGATTCAGATGTGGTTTTCATCAATACACTTGAATCAAAACACTTACCATTATACCAACGGTTTTGTATAAATGGCTGTGAACCCTAATTCTGAGCCTCAACCTTTTTAATGAATATCTTAAACGATTCCAAATAAAATACCAGTGGACGGGTGCGACCAAAGGTTTGACTGGGGTCAATGTGAAGTATTGTATGTTAATGTTTAGTTGAATATTTTACCGTACATACTTAAAAACTACATACACATAATTAAAAAAAACGTTACATTTACAGAAGGGCCAAAAGAAAAATAAACAAACATGAAATGAAGTTAGCGTGTAGTGCATATCCCATCCTACTAATAACATAAATGCGAAATTTTGTAAGGATGTGTGTGTGTTTGTTACTTTTTCACGCAAAAACTACTGAACCGATTGCAATGAAATTTGGTACGTAGACAGCTGGACAACGGAAATAACATATAGGCCACTTTTTATCCCGATATTCCTACGAAATACGGACTCACGCAGGTGAAACCGCGGGGCGCAGCTAGTCGTTTTTATAAATTGTAAAATGTTATCTTATTATTGTAGAGTGAATTATAACACTCAAGTATCAACAGAGGAAATTAAATCAACAGCCAACGATAATTAAACTGAGATAATCATTTTAGTTGCTGCTAAATAAAATCGTAAATTTATCATAATTTTATTGATTCACAAGCTTCGCATTGGTGAAAGGAAAAAGTATTCCTTGTTAAGTCTAACATTGAACAACATAACATAATTAGATATCCATTACCAAAAATAATTGAGATCTAGTTATATATTCTGATTTATGCTATGTTTCTTACCGAAAAACAACTTAAACTACTGAAAACTGTAAAGTACGATACGTATATATTTATTTTATTATTTAACACGAAATAAATAAAAAAAATCTTATATTAATCGCATTTAAATGTCTTCCATGTTAATATTATAAAAATTATAAAGCTTTAAAAATGATGTGGTTATATTTAGGTTGTATAAAGTTATTTAATTAATATGTATTGTGATGCGTTAGAATAAATTACATCATATTACTACTAAATTGCTAAAACTATATTATAATTATTCTATAACTTGACGTTGGCCGCGGTCGCTTATCAATTGAATTTCTCTTTTATTATCATTAACGATTGAGTTTTTTAAATAATTCATAATAATATAGTAATGCCGAGAGATTATATGACATAGATATAGATTTGGAGGTCAATGAGTGACTTGGGCTATTTCTCATCTCTGTGAAAATCTCGAATCTCGTTCCCATGATAATTTTCTTTGACTACGCAGACGAAGCCGCGGGCGGAAAGCTTGTTTAAAATAACTCATTTATAAGAACTTGAGAAGTCAAATATCCTTGTGTGTGTGGTACACATGAGTAGATTAATTATTGTCTGTATCTCTTATATCTCTGTAGTCCCTTTTATCTTTAGCAGTAAGTACACAGTACATACGTGAGCCTTAGTTTTTTGAGCTTTAGCCTACCAACTCTAGTACGACGGTTGAGATTTTAAATTGTAAATTTAATGTAATTATTACGAAAAATACCTAATTTGGGAACTTAAATTATTCGTTTTTAAATTATAACAATAATTATGTGATTAGGTGAATAGTAATCTCATACGTCTATTAGCCAAATCAATAAGATACCTAGTTATTAATTAGTATTTAAAATAATCGAAATAATATCTTTGTTAAAGTAATTATATCTCTAAGCTTCGAATTGCGAAACACACCATCTGTCAAAATCGGCAACAAATATAACTACAAAAGAGCATCAAAACTGTTTGGGAGCTTTCTTCAATCTTACTTCTATAACCTATCAATGCTTAAAATATGGATTATGAATCTTCATGAAAATATAACCCGATTGTTTGCTGCACTTGATTTTCCAGTGTACATACTTGTATGAATATTTTTAAGCTAGGTATCTACCCACATATTAAACAGCAAAATAACATAACATGTCATTTTCTAGTTATAATAGAGACAGACATTTCTATTCTTATTGACATTTCTAATTATGGTTAAATAAAGGTACATACCGACGTGTAGAACGGTGTGACCACCTCCTGCTAATAAAGCAATTCGATGACTGGACGAATTTATCCAACTATTGTTATAATTTTACATATTCATGCTTTTGTTGAGGTTACTTTGATATAAACTAATTTACTATACACGTATTAAAACCTGACGTATTTTGTTAAAAGACTATTAACCGTCTTAAACAAGATAACGCGTTCCTTATAAAATTATGTATTCATTCCCATAAACTTTGCTACACGTACATATAGGTAGCTACTATTATATAAAATTATTACGTATTAGTACTAGAACAATATTATATTATCTGTGTATCAGTAATAAAATGTTAATTGCATAGGTACAGAAACGCAGTTTTATCATTATATGCACCAAAGCATTTAGGGACATAATTTTTATGTACTAAAATGGCGTATTGCTTTAATTTTGTCGATTGTTATTGACAGTTGATTGCTCTATATAATACTCATTGGTTTCTAATTATTTTCCGTTAGTTCGTAACTTAATGGAATAATTCATTTCGTCATAGGTAAACGTATAATTTTGATTTGATTGTTTTATATAATTCGAACAACATATCCTTATAGCTTTATATGTGAAGCGAATATTCAAGATTAAATAAAATAATGAACTTTCATTGAGATTGTAATAAATTTTAAATTACATTAATATTTATTATTATTGGTTTGATTGTATTTGTTAAGATATTTACACCTTTCAAAAGTAGGAAAAAAAATACAGTCATGTCGAAGTGGGCACCGACTTCAACTTGACGATTTAGTATTTTGTTAAGAAAATTTCATCCGTTTTTAGTGCTATATATATGTTACCGGCCAAACCCGATTTCAGGATAAACTAGTTTTACCTAGGCTAAACTAGTTCGTCCTGTCGCATGTAGGAAAAATTAGTTTAGCCTAGGCAAAACTAGTTTATCCTGAAGTCGGGTTTGGCTGATAACATATATATGTAAATGAAATATAATTTAAAGAAGAAAAAGTCAATGGTGAGGTTGGAATATATGGCTTTTGCAACACCGATATCTGCAGCAGCAGCTCCTGACTTCTTGTCCAGTTAATCCTGGATGCAAACAAACAAAACACAGAAATAATAAGACTTTAACAAAATATGTTACTGCCAAGGCATTGCTCTCATACTAGGCATGGTGTCCACGTCGACTCTTTAACTTTGGGTGGGACTTCAACATGGCGAAAATTATCAAATTCACGGACATCACATTGCTGATTATTGCTGACGGGGATTGGAGAAAAAAAGGGTTAATAAATCTTCGTTTAAAATTGGAGTGTAGATCGTATACATTCCATAAGT
>NC_052120.1:4103432-4135848 GCF_012273895.1 Zerene cesonia | reverse complement strand
AAACATCGATAGAACTGAAGATTAACTTCTTAATAAATTGTACAATGACTTGATGATTCATTTATTAATTATGTTGAAACGAAATCCACTGAAGTTGGCACAATTTAATTCACACTCATTGTTTATATTATGTATAGTTAAATAATGTTCACTGATCACAATGTGCACTGAGCGTGTATGCAGTCACCGGGGTTGGGTGCAACTGAATAGCAATGATATTGCATTTTTATTCTCAGTAAAGTAAGGTAACAATGTCGGACAAAAAGCATAATAGCTGTCTTCAGCTGTCTTTAACTCTACACTATAATGAAATGCAGTCGTCACAGAAACGAGGATTGATTTTTAATTTTTATGGTTGTTGGATGTCGGGCTAAAACCGTGACTACCACATAGTTTGTACACTTTAATATTTATCTTGAAAGTTTTTTTTCTGACTTGAGCTATAGTACCGAGATATTTGTGAAAATTTTATAGACTAAAAATGAATAAAGATTATTTGTAAATAGAAATAAAAAATGTGGGTCTTTAATTTTCTTCTTATAAATGGATTGATAAAATAAATATTAATAGCAGTAGGTATTTGTAAGGCTATGTATATATTCTTTCTCCTCTTGATGAGAAATATCAAAATATATCATAGTTTTGTGCAAATATGATATTATCACTAGATGCGCACTTTACTGACATCTAAATGGATTACACACAAAATATTTTCATACACACATTAACAATATTTTCTAAAAACTTGTCATTAAAGCATATATAAAAAGAGCGTAAATATAATTGTTAATAACTTTTTGAATGAGCTGAGAGCGAACAATTGGACGTAATAGTATTTACTTGTGTTTGATTTTACGCGAGTATTATACATTTAGAAATTAAAAACGGGGAGACGTGACCACGCTCGCTGTAAAGTGTTCGAAACGTCGGGTTAATAATATAATGAATAAATCGCGTTTAAAATCCGTTAAAAAGTTTTTAATTTCTAATTGAACGTAATTCTAATTTCCGATTCTAAACTTTTCTGATCAAATACATAACAAATGTTTATTTTGAATTTGTTTTTATGAAACATAATGACAAATTAACCTCATGTTACACACAACATGAGTTGCAATCTCTACGAATCTAGGGATTTAATTGTGTTCGATTCTTTTAAGTTTCACTTTAGATATTTCTAGATTACGCAGCGTTGACCCGAATGAAGGTCTTGCAAATTATTAAATAAGCGAAATTTATATCCATTATACACTTATTGTGCATACACATATGTAATCGGATATTTTGATTAAAACTTTATCGATAACAAAACAAGATGAATTTCAAAGGTATACATTAAAAATACAGTTTGTTTTGACCTCAATATTATTGATATAATATAATATTATATCATTACTTATTATAACTATTTTATATATCTATATACTATATTATAGACAAACTGTATAGACTTAGAATCTCTTTCTGAAAAATGTAAATCGGCACAAATGATTTTCAAAGCTTGTATAATATACAATATATATATGAATACTTGGGCTCTAAATACTGTGTTTCAGATAGTTGGGATAGAATTGATTCAGATGTGTTTTGAATCCCACTTTGTATTACGCCAGAGCGGGATTAAACACACTTACCATTATACCAACGGTTTTGTATAAATAGCTGTGAACCCTAATTCTGAGCCTCAACCTTTTTAATGAATATCTTAAACGATTCCAAATAAAATACCAGTAGACGGGTGCGACCAAAGGTTTGACTGGGGTCAATGTGAAGTATTGTATGTTAATGTTTAGTTGAATATTTTACCGTACATACTTAAAAACTACATACACATAATTAAAAAAAACGTTACATTTACAGAAGGGCCAAAAGAAAAACAAACAAACATGAAATTATTAAGTTAGCGTGTAGTGCATATCCCATCCTACTAATATCATAAATGCGAAAGTTTGTAAGGATGTGTGTGTGTTTGTTACTCTTTCACGCAAAAACTACTGAACCGATTGCAATGAAATTTGGTACGTAGACAGCTGGACAACGGAAATAACATATAGGCCACTTTTTATCCCGATATTCCTACGGAATACGGACTCACGCAGGTGAAACCGCGGGGCGCAGCTAGTCGTTTTTATAAATTGTAAAATGTTATCTTATTATTGTAGAGTGAATTATAACACTCAAGTATCAACAGAGGAAATTAAATCAACAGCCAACGATAATTAAACTGAGATAATCACTTTAGTTGCTGCTTAATAAAATCGTAAATTTATCATAATTTTATTGATTCACAAGCTTCGCATTGGTGAAAGGAAAAAGTATTCCTTGTTAAGTCTAACATTGAACAACATAACATAATTAGATATCCATTACCAAAAATAATTGAGATTTAGTTATATACTCTGATTTATGCTATGTTTCTTACCGAAAAACAACTTAAACTACTGAAAACTGTAAAGTACGATACGTATATATTTATTTTATTATTTAACACGAAATAAATAAAAAAAATCTTATATTAATCGCATTTAAATGTCTTCCATGTTAATTTTATAAAAATTATAAAGCTTTAAAAATGATGTGGTTATATTTAGGTTGTATAAAGTTATTTAATTAATATGTATTGTGGTGCGTTAGAATAAATTACATCATATTACTACTAAATTGCTAAAACTATATTATAATTATTCTATAACTTGACGTTGGCCGCGGTCGCTTATCAATTGAATTTTTCTTTTATTATCATTAACGATTGAGTTTTTTAAATAATTCATAATAATATAGTAATGCCGAGAGATTATATGACATAGATATAGATTTGGAGGTCAATGAGTGACTTGGGCTATTTCTCATCTCTGTGAAAATCTCGAATCTCGTTCCCATGATAATTTTCTTTGACTACGCAAACGAAGCCGCGGGCGGAAAGCTTGTTTAAAATAACTCATTTATAAGAACTTGAGAAGTCAAATATCCTTGTGTGTGTGGTACACATGAGTAGATTAATTATTGTCTGTATCTCTTATATCTCTGTAGTCCCTTTTATCTTTAGCAGTAAGTACACAGTACATACGTGAGCCTTAGTTTTTTGAGCTTTAGCCTACCAACTCTAGTACGACAGTTGAGATTTTAAATTGTAAATTTAATGTAATTATTACGAAAAATACCTAATTTGGGAACTTAAATTATTCGTTTTTAAATTATAACAATAATTATGTGATTAGGTGAATAGTAATCTCATACGTCTATTAGCCAAATCAATAAGATACCTAGTTATTAATTAGTATTTAAAATAATCGAAATAATATCTTTGTTAAAGTAATTATATCTCTAAGCTTCGAATTGCGAAACACACCATCTGTCAAAATCGGCAACAAATATAACTACAAAAGAGCATCAAAACTGTTTGGGAGCTTTCTTCAATCTTACTTCTATAACCTATCAATGCTTAAAATATGGATTATGAATCTTCATGAAAATATAACCCGATTGTTTGCTGCACTTGATTTTCCAGTGTACATACTTGTATGAATATTTTTAAGCTAGGTATCTACCCACATATTAAACAGCAAAATAACATAACATGTCATTTTCTAGTTATAATAGAGACAGACATTTCTATTCTTATTGACATTTCTAATTATGGTTAAATAAAGGTACATACCGACGTGTAGAACGGTGTGACCACCTCCTGCTAATAAAGCAATTCGATGACTGGACGAATTTATCCAACTATTGTTATAATTTTACATATTCATGCTTTTGTTGAGGTTACTTTGATATAAACTAATTTACTATACACGTATTAAAACCTGACGTATTTTGTTAAAAGACTATTAACCGTCTTAAACAAGATAACGCGTTCCTTATAAAATTATGTATTCATTCCCATAAACTTTGCTACACGTACATATAGGTAGCTACTGTTATATAAAATTATTACGTATTAGTACTAGAACAATATTATATTATCTGTGTATCAGTAATAAAATGTTAATTGCATAGGTACAGAAACGCAGTTTTATCATTATATGCACCAAAGCATTTAGGGACATAATTTTTATGTACTAAAATGGCGTATTGCTTTAATTTTGTCGATTGTTATTGACAGTTGATTGCTCTATATAATACTCATTGGTTTCTAATTATTTTCCGTTAGTTCGTAACTTAATGTAATAATTCATTTCGTCATAGGTAAACGTATAATTTTGATTTGATTGTTTTATATAATTCGAACAACATATCCTTATAGCTTTATATGTGAAGCGAATATTCAAGGTTAAATAAAATAATGAACTTTCATTGAGATTGTAATAAATTTAAAATTACATTAATATTTATTATTATTGGTTTGATTGTATTTGTTAAGATATTTACACCTTTCAAAAGTAGGAAAAAAAATACAGTCATGTCGAAGTGGGCACCGACTTCAACTTGACGATTTAGTATTTTGTTAAGAAAATTTCATCCGTTTTTAGTGCTATATATATGTTACCGGCCAAACCCGATTTCAGGATAAACTAGTTTTACCTAGGCTAAACTAGTTCATCCTCGGATATAAAGCATAATATAAATTATGCTTTATATCCGAGCAGATGACCCCTACCTACCCACTTCGTTGAGCGTCTAACAATTTATTTATTATTATTTAACAACTAACAGTCTTACAGTCTAGCCAACGAGTCCACATTCTATACAGACATTTAATTACACATTAAGACAATTTTTATAAGTAATTACACTAAGTCAATAACGAAATATGAATATCGAAATTAATATCATATTATTAAGATATGAACAAATTTGTTAAGTTGTATTTCATTTCATTTCAAATATTGTTTGGGGCTAGTTTAGTTTATCTATAAAATAGTATATAATTACATGTTTGTTGATCCCCTGGGGCGAGCCGCTCATCATTAATGAAACTGAATAATACTTACCTTCATAGTCGCAGCTGGACAGTTAAACAACATTTCATTTCATCTAAGTCAACAATACTAAATAGGGCCTAGTTGAGTTTTGGAAGGCGGCATTTTCATAATGTTAATTTGAAATTGCTCAGTGTACCCCTTGGGCGGGGCTATGGATTTAGAGTTTTGATTCCTCCTTAACAATACCGAAAGAGTTAAAATTCAAAAGTGAAATGTGTGGTTGCAGTTATTCACGATCATATATCAACTTTGTATTTTTAATATTTTAAAGAATAAATGTTTACGGATTCGTGCTTATTACATGGCGAGATTTGTGACAGTAAAACATTATATGCTCTGGCTTTTTAGGTATCTCCACCGTGCTGTACAGTGTAAATAAGACCCTCAAGGTAGGTAGACTTAAGTAGAAAGCCCACTTGGCTTCTGGTTTCTCATTGACAGTATTTTGTGAGACACCAATTCTCTCCACGGCAGCATGCTAGCCCATTTATATTAATTGAAGTAACTCGTAGTATGCTGCAGGTCTATTTCTAGGAAAATCGTGCGAAACCTTTTCGTCGATCAGAAGGAAACCGTGCGTTCCGATGAACCTCATCTTACGTTCTTATATCATTACTAGCTGCGTCCCGCGGTTTCACCGTGTAAGTCCGTAACCCGTACGAATATCGGGATAAAAAGTTGCTTATATCTTATTCTAGTTATCCAGCTATCTACGTACCAAATTTCATTGCAATCGATTCAGTAGTTTTTGCGTGAAAGAGTAACAAATACACACACATCCTTACAAACTTTCGCATTTATAATATTAAGTAGGATTTTTTGTTTAACACAATATCGTTCTCTTTAAAATCAATTATATTTTCATCGTTTCGTACTTCAGACTGCATATACTGTCGATTATAATTAATAAGGTTAGACAGATATGGTGACAAGGGTAACGATGACTTTGGATAAATTAAATCTAATCGAGAGCTTAACTTACGCCCAAATACTAACTGAGCGGGGGACAAACCTGTAGTAGTATGAACAGAGATGCGGTAATCCATGAGATACTTAAGAAAATTTATCGAGGTACCTCTAATGTTGTGTCCCGACAATAAGCAAGATTTTAATCCCTCTTTAACTATTTTAACAAAACTTTCCGCCTGGCCTTTACTAGGCGGTGATATGATACACAGGTGACGTCACATGAGAAATTCCGTTTAGCTTGCAAAGCGATTGGAATTCCTTAGAACAAAAAGCCGTGTCGTTATCGCTCACTATTTAACATGGAACTCCGAACCTAGCACAAATATTTTTTATTACAGCGGCTGAAGATGTAGCAGTTTTCATGTTATACACTTCAAGACACTTTGTGTGTGCGTCAACGACTACCAAATAAACACTTCCTTTAATGGGACTTATAAAATCTATGTGTATTCTTTTGAACGGCTGCGACGGATACGGAGACGGACGCGCGGGGGGAATTAATTCGGGGAAACCAAAATCTAGAACGGGCCTCAGCTTTGGTTTAAACTATTCCCAAATGAGAAATACGTAATTCATTTAAAATTGTCGAATACAAGCTAACTGGTAAAACTTATGACCCGTCATAACGCAACCGTTCTCGTATGACATCTGATTCCTACATAAATAAAATGATTTTAACCGTATATCGGCTACTTTCAGAGGCCATCCATTTAAAATATATAAAATCACTCGAGCTAAAACCTCGTCACGTTTAGTTTCCGATCGCAACTTATGTAAGGTAAAAGGCATACTTTCCTCAACGACAAAACAAACATATTTGGCCCGGTCGTACGCCACCTCGCAATCACACCTACGCCGTTCGGTACACGCGCACTCGTGCGCCTCGCGCGACACTACGTTGTCAGCACTACGAATGTATTCTATTTTATAATTATAACTATTTACGAATAATGTGTAACGTTGCAGTCTATTCGCCGATAATTCAGCAATACCTTTATAAAAATTTTAATTAAGGGTTTATGGTCTGTAGGTAAAATAAATGGTTATGTTCTTCCGTATATCTATACGGTAGAATAAAACCATTGATGGAATCGACGAACTCCGTAAACAATAGCGGTTGCTTCCTTTTGTATCTGAGCGTAGTGCTTCTCCGCGGAATTTAAAGTACATGACAAGAAAGAAATATGCTTTTCGATTCCCGACGACTCTAGCTGAGAAAGAATCGCGCCCAGCCCAGTGGGCGACGCGTGTTCAGTTAAAATTAATTGTGCGGTCGGGTCGAAATGTGCTAAAACTTGCTCAGATGTCATTAACTTTTTAATCTTGTAAAAGGCTTCTCCCCACTTCCAGTACATTATTTTGAATACCTACCCATATACTTAATTGTTTTCATCTTTATCAGAAACTCTATTAAGAGGAATTAAACTATTTTTAATTTGGTATTATTTTAATATCCACATTAACATTCACTATTTACAAATACATATATTAATTTTAATAATTTACAAAATTATTCTTGCAGCATAATTTGCGCATAAAATTTTTGTAGGAGTACAAATTCGTAAACATGTAAGATTCCAACAAAATAAAATATGAAACGATAAGTATATACATTCAAATTCATACATTATTAAATAACTCGATTTTTTCATGTAAACTGAAATGTTTAAATAAACAAAAATTGCTATGAATTATTCATAATTTAATATATTTAATGACTCGCTAACTGTCATATTGGCTATTGTCTATCTATAGAAATCTTTATTTTACTAAATACAATAAAAACTATTGATAAGAGAGAGAAAAACAGGAGCATAATATATCAAACCTCATTTAATTACAAATTAATATAATTTGTCAAATTACGTAAGTATACGTATATTAATGCATTAAATATAATTTAAATCAGTCGTTCGCGTCATACATATTCTAAAAAAAAAAATTATTTAATCTTAAATTATAAATATTACATACTTAATAAGTAATAACTTTGTATAATGTAATAAAATATTATCGTTTAGACATATTTAATAAATAATAAACTTTTACATAGTAATATTGTTCAACAAAATATCACACTCGAGGGTACAAAGTTTACATCCTTTTCCACAGATAATTAAGGTGCCGAGTTTTTGATCTGTGCAATAATGGTTTTGTGTTTCGTTTATTTTCTATTGTTGTTTATATCATTTTAAATTTTGGTATCGAGCTCAGATTTATGATTACAACTTTTTAATTCAATTATTGATGGCGCAGAAAATGTTCTTTTACATTTCTCACACACTTTGAAAACGCGAGAACTGGGTACATTTTCTTTGGGGCGGCTTTCAGACTTCATCCCTTTCTTGTTTATTGTTTGGTTTTTGAATGAACCTGAAAAAAAAATCCCTTTATTATTTAGATTAGAATACGTCGATATTTGGTAAAGAAAACGAATACCTGCAAACAAAAATATTCAAGGAATACGATTAAGAATGTAATACACAGAACCAGAGCAAAAAAGAGAGACCAAAGAAGGGGAATAAGAGAAATAGACCAGAAATGTTTTGTCTCAACCTACTCAAAAAATTATGAATTACATCTTTAATGCATATACATATATCACACTTTAACATATTATAAAAATTGGCAGATTATACTTTGAAATCAAAATGTTATAAATATGTCTGTAAAAATACATTATGTTAATATTTTGACGTGGTAGGCCTAATTTATTTGCGTTCGTAATAAAAAACAACACATACATATTGGGTTACTATTAATACGAGGGTTTAGATGGATTTCAATTTAATATTGTGTAACCTTTATTTACCCCATTATAAATTATCAATATTGTAAAAATTGTCATAAGTAAATATTTTCTAGAAAATAGGTCACCGTCACCGACGTCCTTGATGTGAAGGTATCACTACGAATTTTGATCGTGTTGATTTTATATAAAAGGTGAAGAAGCATATAATTTCACAAACCCACGCTAGAGTGCTTATAATGTGATAGGTATTACCGGAGTTCATAAAACTGGAAGTGGGATGTCTGGAAAAAGATACAGCTGTGTAGGAACATCGTTTTGTGACTGGCTTATTCGATTCTCTGCAGCACAACTGCATCATTGTTACCTGGAAAAGACATTATTTTTAAAACAATAAGTATATAATTTCATACATGTATTTAATTATTTATTAAAAAGGTAATAGTCATAAGTAGGTAAGTAGGATAGAGATCGCTAAATAAACCCGAATTCCTATTTAAGTTTTTGAATAAATATTTTCTAATGTGAAATTTACTAGTTAATATAATTTGAATACAAACCTTGAACGCTTCTCGGAATTTGTTTGACATAATATGATAAAATATGGGATTAATGCACGTTGACAAGTAGTAGAAAATTCCTGACGTGTATGTCAGGAAGTAGTATGCTGAGAGAAGTAAAGGGGATTTAGCTAAATGGTTTTCAGCCGTGCCATAAATTGCTACAAGCCTCTGTGCGTGGAATGGCGCCCAACATATAAAGAAAGCCACTACAACAGCAACTGAAAACAAAACAAAATTTTAAAATTTACTCAGATATAACTAAACTTCGAATATTGGAACGAATATTATGTGTAACTGTTATAAAAAAAGGTGCAGTGAAATTACAAAAAAAAGTTATTTGTCGTATTTTATATATATACATAGTCTACTACTTGTTCGTCCTAGCTTCGCCCGTGGTGCATATACCAAATATCACTCAGTGAAAATGCATCTTTCAAATGGTGAAAGATTTAATTTTGTAATCGGTTCAGTAGTTTCTAAGGTAAGTGCATTCAAACAAATAAATAAGTTCTTCAGTTTTACATTATTAGTATATATTAATATAACTCAGTGGTGCTGCAATTGAAATGCTTATCTGTAAAATATTTATAGACCGTCACAAAATTTAATATAATATTAATAGACGTAATTGCAAACTCACCTAGCATTTTTACGACTCTTTTCGTTGATTGTGTACTATTTTTCCTTTGTATTTTGTGTATGACTCTTTTGTTTTTTGTTGTATCTTTAGCCGCCCCGTTTTCTTTGGGTACAGTGGGTTTATTGAGTCGCAGTCCAATTAGTGAGTAAAGGGCGGTGATAACAATCATAGGCGCAAAAAACAAGAAAAATGTTGATAATTCAAAGGAATGTTCAATTATGACTCTTGTTTGTAGACACATAGTGACGCCTTTGTGAACTCTGATACCGAATTGAAGCGCTTGTGGCAACGCCAGTCCTAGAGACGCTATCCACAATAATATTACATGCTTGATTGCGCGTGACAATTTGGACATCTTGTGGGAAACAAACGGATGGCAAATCGCTAAGTACCTCTCTATGGTAAATAACGTTATTGTTAAAATACTCGCATTAGTAGAAGTCTCTGCGGCCAATCCTCTCAACACACAGAAAGTATGCCCGAATACATATGGCCACTTGGACCATATCGAATACATCTCTTGAGGCATACCACTTACTAGAAGAAGCAAGTCGGATATTGCTAAACTGAACAGATAATAATTTGTTGCTGTGTGCATGTTTTTGTTTCGTATAATAACGAGACATGTGAATATATTTCCAAACAGTCCTGTTGCGAATATGAGGCTGTATATTACCGTGATAGGTACGACAATTAACATAGAATCCCGCTGAGGTCCGAAAATGAGCGTTGGGTCCACATTCTCGGATACATTGAGAGTTGCGTTTGTCACATTGCTCACTGAAGTCATTGCAATTACTGTGATTTAGTAACGTGTCTACTCGAAGGCACATCATTTACTCATCGTTGGTACATTATCGTCTTATCACGCTTAGAAAGGATGGTTGTATCTGAAACAAAAAAAAAAAGATTTTGTTCGCAAATGATTATAATTATATGGAGGCGTTATTAAATTTCCATAATTATATGTTCTTCATATTTGCTGACATCGGATCAAGTTAACATGAAACTTTATATGTTTTGTAATCAGCGACGCTATTATAACATTGTGAACGATATGAGCACAAAGAGGTGTTTTCTAAAAGCTCTTCTCAATGAAATGGCTATTTTCATTTTAACAAGGTAACATACAATATTATTTTTAATAGATTGGATGTTATTACCCAATAACGAAAATTTCAGGTAAACAAAACATTCTAGATGCGACTGTAATAATGTATCCAATGTTCTCATTACAATGAACGATAACATTTATATGAATGTACGAGGTGTTCGGTAATGGAATTACTTTTCGTAGTTTTCCGTCCCATTTAAAGGATTACATTAGAATATGATAATAATAAAATACAACTTGAAGAAGAAACAATGCTATAACAGCAATGGAGATATATAATATACTGGTGTCACTCAATTTACATACCTAAAAAACAAAACAAAACGGTACAAATACATACCGAGTACTTTCTATGCAAATTACGCTGACTTTAATACTTCATCATTCCTTATGTAGTAGGTAAATCATGGGATTTGAAGAAATGTTTTTCTTTATGGGATCAATGAAAAACGCGCTATCATATTTATCTTCGATGTTTGCAGATCATTAAATCTCAAACGTTTCACGTTGATGGAAAGTGTTTCAGAAAACATAAAACCTTTATTAATGGTAGAATAGAAAAATAAGGATAATTTACCAAATTTGAAAGTTTTATATGTATATACGTTTATATTTAAGAAAAAATCTTGCATTTTATCCTATTTATTATTTCTTCGATCTCAAAAAACGCAGCGTATCTCAAATTGCAATACCCGTCGACTGAATTAAACTTAAAAAATATTCCGAATCTAAAACGGCGATGCAAACAATCAGAACGCTGCAATTAAATCACCACTTAAAATTGGATCCTTTTTGCTAATATATAATTAAAATCACTGACCCTTTCTAATTTTAATTGCAATTAGGCACGCGAGCGCGACTTCGATTTTTAGGATTTCATACCCACAGGGTGAAACGGAACCCTATTACTGCTAAAGTCTGTCTGTCGGCCAGTCTGGCACCAGACTGTATCGCAAATAATTTTTGAACGAGGTATTACCATTAAGGTACAGTACAGTTTTTTAGTTGCTCCTTATTTGTACGGAGCTCTTAGTGTCGCAAGTCCGACTAGCACTTGACTGATTTTTGTTATTATTTAGTTTTCGTGTCAAACGCAATCTTATAGGGATGAAGGTTGACAAATAAATTATTTTCAGTGATGTTTCTTGTAGCTTATTTAGATATTTTATTTAATTTTTTATGGTAGTATATTATCTGTTGTATAATTGACAGTTTACCTCAAAAATATGTAGCGATTACGTCATTAATTAAACATTCGCAATCATTACACTCTGTATTTTGCTAAATCTCATACACGTGGATTTATAAAATATATATTATTGTTTCTTTTAGTACGTTTATATCAGTATAAATTATGTTTAAGCTAAGAACGCTTAAAAGTTGATGACGGCTTATCGTCTAACGTTCATATTTTTTTATTCTAACAAATATAATATGTCCCTAGTTCCTTTAAATAGGAGTTATTGTTTGTATACTTTTTAAATAAGGTAATTTACTTATACCAGTAGCTATATTAAATACTGTGAACTAAGTCACACATAAGATCATTTGTTCTTAATTTTTTTCCTACTACATATTTGTAGTGTGATGTAAAAGTCTAATGTCTGTTTCAATTATTGGCGTATCCGATATAAAATATCTTATATATAAAAATAGTTTTTATTCCAACTAGTACACTTATTATTCTGTGCCAGTACTGAGTTCCTGAAATTAGTATGTACAAACAAACTTTATGAATATAGGTACTATTGATTTGTATCTATAATGTTTTTATAAATCACGATAGACGAAATTTACAATTGTAGCCCGTGGTCACATCTTTATTGTCACGAGAAACGTGAAGAAGAGAAATTGCGTCATGATTAAGATAAACTTGTGTTATAGTAATACGGTTTTATGGCCGATAAAGTTTAATGGTCTTAAGAAAAGTTAACGTTGTGGGATTCTTTTAACATTATTGCGCAGAATTTTGTTTAAATTGGCAGATTAGTTTGTCATTGACATAGCGTCCAATTAATTAAATATAAACAAACTGTTACAATTGATATCGGCAGTGATTTATTATTAAGTACAGTCATGACCAAGTTCAAAAAAACAAAATGATTTTAAATTTAAAGTTTGCGCGGATGGCTACGATTGTGCCTAATGTTTTTCTTTCATAAGACATGAGAATATTAATCATCACGCAAGAAAAAAAAAAAACAAAATAAAAGACTTTAATTTTGTGCAATACCTATGTTTATTAAAATGATATATGGACATCAAAGGCATAAAGGTAAAAAAAGGACGGTTGCAAAATAACAAAGCAACATAGACGTAAATAAACTTCGTCGAATTCGTAGTCCAATGATTTTAAATTTTCTTTTGAAATGAAATGAAATGAAATTCTTCATTGCTTATAAAAAAGAAAGAAAAACTGAACAACATTAAATAAGCAAAAGGCGGCCTTATCGCTAGGTAGCGATCTCTACCAGGCAACCCTTAAAGTAAAAGGAAAAAAAAGAATATATAAAATAGAAGGTGAGTAAAAATAAGGCAATTTAGAAAATTTTGATGATGGTATTTAAATATATACATATTATATACATACACACATACGTACATAATTAACATATAAGTATATATAAACAGATTTATAATAAGTTTAAATATATGAACAAAAATGAAATAACGCAATAAAATACATATAATACACATAACATATAACTATATACATAGACTACAGATTTAACACATCAAGATTAATATTAAGTATAGATAAAAGACAGCAAAATTAGGTAACAAATGATGAAAGAGACATGAAATGGTTTTTTAGTAAAATTTTAAAAGAATATAAATTATGCGCTCGTCTTACATTTGAATTCCACAGTTGAACTGCACGAACTGCAAACGAATTATGAAAAAATTTAGTCTTATGGGCCGGAATCAAGACTAAGTGGTTAGTCGATGAGCGCGAGAAACTAGTGTTTAAGTACTTGAATCTCTCCCGAAGATAGCTTGGAGCTTTCGGATCAAACAACACACAGTACAGGAGATGAAGGATATGGGAGTTACGCCGCAGTCGGATAGGGATCCATTGGAGCCTCTTACGGAAGTCGGAAACATGATCGAATTTTCTTAAACCAAAGATAAATCGAATGCAGAAGTTTTGAAGTCTTTCCAACCTATCCAACTGGGATTCAGAAAGGTCAAGGTACGAGACATCAGCATAGTCAAGGTGTGATAGGAGAAGGGAATGAGCAAGTGATAACTTTTTTGGAATGGGAAGAAGATTTCGTAAACGTCGCAAGGCACCCGCGGAGGCAAGCAGTTTCCTGCTTACGTCTTTCAACTGTACATCCCAAGATAAAGTTTGGTCTATGTAGATACCAAGATCCTTGACTTGTTTACTGTAAGGTAGTAAAGTGCTGCACAAACTAACTTGAGGAAGAGAGGCCCATTCAACCTTAGCGATTAGCGAGGGACTACCAACAATGTACAACAACAAATACCTACCAATTTCTTTATTTATTTTGTACAAATATTTTAATTATTTTATATTATAATTCTGCAATAGATACATGTCTATATATAGCATCAAAATTCAATTACGAATTAAGTTATAAGCCTACAAATGTGTTATTTAGAATTATTTACTGGAAAACACTGCGATGACATGCTGAAAATGCTGTTAGGACCTAAACCTGAATTTGATTTTTTGTTTCAATACTTAGGTAAGTTGTGGTAAGGTAAATTAAGTATAGTTGATAAAAATACAACGAGTTGTTACAATCACCGCTTCAAAATCTTACATAACTATAAGAGAACTAACTTTAAGAATCATATTAGTGTTGTAACACAATTTAAGCTCTAGGTATCCATAAAAATAAATAAAAACTGATAACGTAGGCTTCTTATGCCTTAAAAATTCTGTGTATTTAAAATATTTAAAATTAAACAGAATTTTTTAGGTTTTACAACGAAGGAACGTTCTATATATAAATATTTTTTCAATTAAAAAAAAATGCGTACATTGAAACATACTTTAATCCATCGAGAAACTCTAAAGTGTTCAATATTTGTTGCAGAATCTGTGAAAAACTGTAATAAATGATTAGCATGAGATATATCAGTTATGTACTGCACATATAAAACTTCAATAACGACGGTAACAGCTACAGTTACTTTTTTGATATGTAAATCCTACTAATATCATTAATGTGAAAGATTGTAAGGATGTGTATGTGTGTTTGTTGCTCTTTCACGCAAAAACTACTGAACCGATTGACAATTGACAATTTGACAATTGGAATAACATATAGGCCACTTTTTAACCCGATATTTCTATGGGATACAGACAGTTAAATATACAATTATTAACAAGTACGTTTCCCGCCAGTGGCTCCCCTTCGTAGTTCAAGAAAACTCGCATAGAGTTGCCATTGACGTGACATTTCCAGATTTAAAATTCACGTCTGAAACTACCTTCGTCCCTTTCATTTAAATCGATTGGTTAAACGTCCAAAAGAGACAAAGTTACTTTCGCATTTATAATATTAGTAAGGCTTTTAGTTTGTTTCATATCGATCTGTTGCTAACAAACTCGTTATTTTTTGTTTCATCTTACGTTTAAAATTGAACTATGCAGTCGAATTCTTACTTTGAACCCTTACAGTCATTTTGAAAGACGTCTTGTGTTTTTCGATAACACTCGGAATAGTAATATTACTACTTTAGCGGAAATTAAAGGGATTCCAAAGAATATATTGTTATATGTAATATGTTTTAATTCAGAAAAATAATTTAATTTACCTAACAACACTTTTACGATAAAATACATTTTTTAATGAAACCAACGTGTGCAATTTTATAAGTGGGAGATGGAACTTGAAACAGATATTGTTGAGGACCCGAGAAAGGACGTTGAATAGTTTTTATCCCGGAATTGTCACGGGAACAGAAACTGTGTGGGTAAAACGAGGCGTGGACGGAAAGCTTTCAATTTTGTTATACAATGTTAACTTGACAATTTTTTATGATTCCTGATAGATATGATAAGCTCCAAAGTGCAATTTATTAATGAATCAATAGTAATCAACTAAATAAATTGCTTGTTATTTATTAAACAATGACGGGCTATTATGCTACTTAACAATTCAAATAAGCGTAAGAGGATTTATTGTTTCGAGGACACATTTTGTTTGTCACGCCATCAATATGAAGATAATATCTATTAATATTAAAAGTGAGACTGAATACATTTTTACGTGGTCGTGTGCTTTTCATGCAACTTACTGTCTTAATTTATGATACCACTATAACAGTTTAACAATTATTGTGAAACTATGTTACTTTGATTTACCTACGCGTCAGATCCAGTTCGTCTTCTTGCTTTCATTACGTATATATTTTTATATACGTAACTATATTGAGTTTAAATATCAATATACATAGTTTTAGTTTAAATGAATTTATAAATTTATTTCATTGTTTTGTATTACAAAAATGGTTAGTTCGATGGCCGCCCGAATAAAAGGTGCATTTATGTCTTATGAATTTTAATATTAAACGCGATATCTGCGCGTAAATTTTGCCAATATTTTCGAGTCATAGACATAATACGGCGATGGTTTTAATTTTAATTGATTGTCCAGACAGTTTTGGAAAGTCAAAGAGGTCAGTTTTATTGCTAACGCATTAGCATACAGCAAGGGTTTTTGTTGCAAGGATATTATTAATAGACACTTTGAGTCATATAATAGCATGGTAATTAATACAGATATCATGTGCATATATATATATATATATATATATATATATATATATATATATATAATTTATTTTGAATATGGAAAATAATGAAAAACAATATGAAAAACACGTATTGTATGAAATATTACATCATTGTAGTCTATGAGTAATAATTACCCTAAAAGTGTCGATTATTCAATACCGCAGGTATGAGAATATGTTTGAGAATTTATTTAAAAGAAATATTTTGCACTGTCACAATTTATGAAAAACGTTACAATACATAATGTATTGATGTATTTTAATAAATACAACGACCATCGAAGTGGCATCATACTTCTCATACGTTACCTTATATATATTTATAGTTTAGTTCAATACCTCTTTTATATTTTACTCGCTTTTGCCCGCGGCTTCGCTTGCGTTTAATTCGGAGCAGTTTATTATATGCTATTATACATATAAACCTTCCTCTTGAACCACTCTATCTATTAAAAAGCACCGTCAAAATCCGTTGCGTAGTTTTAAGGTTTAAGCATACATAGGTACATAGGGACAAAGAAAGCGACTTTGTTTTACACTATGTAGTGATTGTAGTGCCTACACTAATTTTCTGAACAATTATATATCAAAAAGTGTGACCTGTTCCTTTCTATGGAATCTATTTCAGTAAATATTTCTATAAATTATTTTTTGACCGTTTGAAATTTCAAGTTTTATATAGATTTATATATACGATCTTTATATTTTGTATATTTATTTACACGATTGGAATAATATTATATTGAAATAAATTATCACATCCTTCATTTAGGTAACACGCTACCCTAATACAACCCATAAGTGGGTGTATATTAATATATTGTTTATTTAGTCATATAATATCAAGATATTTTTAATTGAATGGGTAGGTGGTTATTGAAAGCAATTGAAAGTATAACTGTGATTCATTCAAATTAATTGAGTATGCAGCGATAAATCAATTATCCAAATATTTTAAAATACAATACACGTCGTTGAGAACGCGACGAACGAAAATAAGGTTAGGAAATTTATTTATTCTCCTAATTAACCGCTGATAAAATGCAGTAAAACAGCAGTACCTGTTTGGTGCCACGTTATATACCTACATTAATAATGCTAATATCAGATTTACAATATTAAAAACTTTATAAACAAAAATTTAATATCATCTCATATACTTAACGAGTCACTTTACTCCCATTGTATTTAAATTAAGCAATGTCACAGCCAACTTTTAACGAAGGTCAAAGGTGCAATTTTTTCATTCATTCTCATGACTTGATACTTAAATGCATAACTACAAATACGATGCGAATAAGAATTATTTTTTGAAGTGAAACTTCTTTAGAATCGTTGTGATTTCAAACCTGATGCAACGGAAAAACGACAGGTAAGAGACACAAATACAAAAATGTGTAGAATGAAGCTGGCAAAGAATGAGACAGAAATATACATACTATTTTATATATATTCATCTCATTCTTTTGTCGATTGAAGTTTCACTTCTATCGTGTGTGAATCGCACACACACCTTTTTTTTTTTCTTTTATTTTATTATGTTTAATACACGAAGAATCATCATTTTGAAAAAATTGCTCAGATTTTTTTCGTGGTGTGCAATTACGAAACACGAAACAACTTGAAAAGTAATATTTCACGTCATATTGCATCATTGAATTTATTTTTCGCCGGAATTAATTGGTTATTTTGTAATTTCAAGAGTATGTAGTTAATGTGATTTAATTATAATTACTATCGTCCTCATTCTGTAGCTATGCCACTCACTACGCCTCCTTTATAATGTAAGTAAATAGTTATTGACTTAAAAAAATGAAGTTGGATATACAGACATAATTAACTTATCCTTGCTGTCCCTGCTACTGTTTGTTTGTTCATTTGTCACGATATACGATGCACCGGAATGCATTTTGTGTTTGGAGATAGGAGACTGGAGTGTCGTAGTATACATTTTAAGGCGGTGAAAAATCTCGAGGTAAATTTTCTTTGACTGGTGAAGACACGTGCGGAAAAGCTAAGCTGACTTAGAATTCTACAAAGTAACATTTTATATGTGGTAGTCGAGTACGCTTCGGCACGAATTGGGCCAGCTCGCACCGGGGAAGTACCACACCCCCACAGAAAACCGGCGTGAAATAGCATTCTGCTGTGTTTCGTTCGGTGAGTGGGGGAGCCGGAGGCCCATATCCTTTTCCTTCCCCTTCCCAGTCCTTTCCTTTATTCCTCTCGCAAATCCTTTCTTAATCCCTTCCCAATTTAAAGTCGGCAATCCATTTGTAGAGGCGTAAGGTCTGTAATCGACTTTACGTCTCTACAAATGTTCATGGGCGGTGGTAGCGCTTACCATCAGGCGTCCCACCAGCTCCATTGCCGACTGTGACATAAAAAAAAAAAAAAAAAAAAAAAAAAAAAAAAAAAAAAAAAACATGCGATGCAAATAAGCGTACTTACATCCATAGTTATATAATAGCAGCAGTGGTGGCTCAGTGGTGAGAAACTCGGACTTTTTTTATGTCATAGTCGACAATGTAGCTGATGGGTCGATTGATGGTAAACGCTACCACCACCCATAAACATTTGGAGAGGTGTAAGGCCTACAATTGACCAAATCGATACAAATGGATTGTCGACTTTAAATTGGGAAGGGATTAAGAAAGGATTGACGAGAGGAATACTTAGTTGTGGAATTTCATAACTGTTTCAATTAAAGGAATGTTAACACAATCATATTACATAATTCTCATCATCGAAATACCCCTGAAGTTTGGTTTTGAATGAGGGTTTTTATCACACAGCTTTGAGGATAATCAGGATAAAAAAGCTATGGGATGATTTAGGGCAAAATAATGTTTAAAAGCTGAGATTGCAACGGAATACATTATAATTACAACTTCACAGTGAGCCCCAGTTTATTTACTGAATGAAAATTTGTAAGCTCATATTCGAATTTGGAATTATGCTACACTAAATTGTAAAGAATAAACCGCCAGCTATATTGGAATATTTTTATGACATAAATGAACCTCTTATTTTACTGAAATGCCGTCTGAATAACATTTGCAGTGTTGTTTCGATTTTTAATGGGAATTATATATATTAGCAAAATATAACTAAATTTGACATTTCATCAATTCCGAAGTGTATATGTTTATGAGCAGTACGCGTAATATACTTATTTTTATAATTATACGGCGTTTGATCGATTGCAAATTTATGCCTAATGGCATGTATTAAACGAAATCAAAATAACAACCACGACGAGATTTTTTATATAAATGTAGGCGAAAGTCAAATTCTATTATTCTACGCATATTTTTTGTGCATCCAAAAACGAAATTCAATTATCATGACAGGTAGTGAATGATCGGCTTAGCAGAACCGAAAAGAGTACCATATGTTTTAGTATTGGACTTTTATTTTCGTCATATTGAATAGTACCTCCACTGTGCGTAATATTATTGTAGGTAAATTAAATCTTTGTTGAAAAAATAACGTCAAATTATCATTATTATGGTGAACACTAGTTCACTTAGCATTAAGATTGATGTGATGTATATACTTGTTTATCTGTGTTACAATAACAGGTAAACCTTTAAATAAATAAATAAACATTATGTGTTTCTGTCTCAGATATATTATATATTAGATGGGTGCTATTTTTGGGGAAAATCCCTTATCCTACTAATATCGTAAATGCGAGAGAGAGAGCAGAGTAAATGTGAGGATGGATGGATGTGTTTTATTCTTATGTATGTTTGTTACACTTTCACGCAAAAACCGGTGAAGATATTTTAAGATACTGGGCTGTGATTTAGCTTATGCACCAGAATAACCCATGAACAAATGGTTGCACATAATGTGCCATACGAGCCTCCAATCTTAAATTTCACATGACCATCTTATATTCCATATTGTGTAACGTAAATAAAACAATAAAGTAATAAAATAACTTTCTTCTTCTTCTTGTATGATTTTATATGAATTTTTTATTCATTTATATATCGATGGTAGCTGGATTCTGTAATACGTGTTGATTAAGCACAAATATGACGATATTTCTGCATTCCCCATTTTGACAGTTGACTAGAGAGTGTTTCTAATATCTATTATTTATTTGTTTCGTAACAACTTTATACATAAAAATATTGTTATTACTTAACCACCTAATAGTACATTATCAAATGCAAATACGCATATTTATATAAAACCACATTTTTACCTCAATATTTATTTCCAAGTACCGTAATAGAGAAAAAAAGAGTGTTTTTTATTGCTTTGAATTTATACATAAACAAAACCCAAAAATCAATAGACTTCACAATTTATTCATACATTCATTAATTAGTTTTTTATTTTAATTTCCACAACACTTTGTAACTAGGTGAAGTTTAATCATTCTGTCAGTATTGGACATTGACGTTTATGTCGTTTTTAAAATCAACTCAAAGCTAAAAATTTTACTTTGTAATTGTGTTGTTATATAAATGTAAAGTTTCCTTTTGCCCTTTGAAATAAAGGTAAAATGTAAAAGTGTTCACAAATAAGGTAAAGAGACTTCCCAAACGCATTATGATATTTCTTTTAGTTTATTAGTGTAAATAGCAAACGGGATATTTTTCAGATAGATTAAGAAGACAATCAAAAGAGAATATAGTTAAGAACAATAAGAAACTAGTGGAAAACTAAATGAAATATTTCAAACAAAGCTATTTTTTATGTCAAAGTCGGCAATGGAACAAAAAATTTCAATTCACAATTAAATGCAGATAACGGCCATTAAGAGGCAATACTTAATAATAAAAAATTACTAAATGTGAAAATTAGACACGATCCTAGCTGGTATAACTTATTTAAGTTTTTTATTTGATTTTAAATGTTTGAATTAAATAAAAACGGAAAGGCAATATATGAAATACCCAAGCATAGAGGCGGCGCGGGCGGAATCCATTGCAAGTTGCAACATACCTAACTATTCAATATGGATGAAGAGTCTTTATGTAGATTCTTATAGTAGCTGGTATTCTATTGAATCTAAAAAGTCTTATTGAGTTACAGCCAAAAATGAAACGAATACCAACGTATGTCATTTTAAAATTTTCCTGTATAAATACCAACATAAATGATTAATAATCCAATTAAAAATAGACAAAGTGATAACAAATTAAGTACGAACAGCATAATATAGAATCAAAAGAAAATTAATTTATGAACTAACTTTCGAGTTTTAATTTCTAAAGTCTCTGAATAATGGCACAAATGCCCTAAATAAAATTAAATAACAAATTTAGAAGTAGGTAATAAAGTTTGTACATATATTCAAAAAGTCAAGCGTTTTATTGCATTATTTTTATGTAGCTACTTGGCAGCTCCAAGTAGCTACAGTACATTTTGCTTAATAATCATAAATAGGGGGCGTGGTGATTTTAAAAGCGTAATATGAACTTTCATTAATTAATTATCATTCCACACACACACCCAGAAAAGTTCTTCAATTTTCTTTTCAAATCCATGTATGTATGTAAGAATACCTCTTTACACACACACACACACACGCACACACACACTTATGACACACGTATGCAAATATTCTTATGAAAGCTATTTGTATATGTGCGTCCACACTGTTTCGCCGTCAATTATTATAATTTTATAAGTTCAGTAGCGTTATGTTAGTGGTATTATAGTTCGATACACTTAAATCCATGTCATCACCGGCCCACATATGTTTTCACTTTAGAGACAAAGGCATCCTATATGTTTTCATTCACCGATTAAAACAGTGGTGATTTAAATAATGTGCATATAAATTGAAATCCTATTTTTTTAGCACACTCGCTTGTCTCAAACCCCCGACTTCTCGTTTTGAGTCTGAAACCCTAACCACTGTCACTACCAGTTACCACTGCTCCGTGTACACTTAACCCACGTAATTCCGTAATATATATATGAAACTATGAAAGACTATGGACTTTAATTTACAGACACCCACGTCATCGAATAAAACCCTTTCAACCCTTAAATATTTATATACCTATAATTTAAATTCGAGAATAGCCGTAACGGTCTATTAATTAAAATTGTATGACGATACAACTAACAAATGCGACACTAATTATAATAAATTTAAAAATATATGAATATTTGATACCATTAATTAAAACAATGACCCCATGGTAAATGGATGGGGCACATTTTCTTGAGACAACGGACTAAACCTTTCTTTAAGATTTTTTTTATGCCATAGCGATAACTGAGTAAGTGGTTCGCCTCATGTTAAGCGACCACCGCCCATGAACATTCGCAGAGGTAGTGCTTCTGCGGATGTACTGTCCACTTTTAAGGGGTAAGGGATAAGGCAAGGATGACTGTAAACAAGAAATGGACTGGGAAGGAGGAGGAGAACGAGAAACGAGCCTCCGGCATTCTGTGAAACAAAGGTAACATAAAAAAAAATAGATATTTTTGGTACACATGTTCTAGACATTTCATTATAATGAAAATGGATAGTAATCGCAACTGATTTAAACTTTTTTTAACACCCACCTACCTTTGTCTTTACATTCAAATTTCATATATAGTTTGTAAAATCTATTCTTAGCTAAAATGTGCTAAATAATAAACTAGCTGCGCCCCGCGGTTTCACCCGCGTAAGGCCGTATCCCGTAGGAATATCGGGATATTTTATTGCCTATAATATGTTATTCCAGCGGTCCGGCTGTCTATGTACCAGATTTCATTGCAATCGGTTCAGCTGTTTTTGCGTGAAAGAGCAACAAACACACACATCCTTGCAAACTTTCGCATTTATAATATTAAGTAGGACTAGTAGGAATAGGATATACGCATACGCCAGTTATAAAAATTCATCCATTTTATGTTCTTATCGATGATAAAATCTATAACTATATTACATTCTTTGTATGTAACAATTCCATTATACGAAAAAGGTAACCGATGTTCGATGGGGAGGGAGACAGACACCACTATAAATTATAAAATGCGACCAACAATTTCCTATCAAACACAAAAATAATCTCGTTAATGGGTTGGAAACACACGGGATATTGAACAACAAAAAAAAAAGAAAGATACAATTTCAGAATGCCTTCGATTCTGTGAACGTGTGTGGTAGTTGATATAATGGAAATATAATATTCTCATAATGTCCATATGTGAAAATCAAATTGTACGTTGTCATTAATTATTACTAATTTGTGTGTTTTGGAATACTGAAAATAATTATTCCTTGAAAATTTTCCTCTCCAATTTAGATTTGGCTCAGCGTATTAATCGATATTTATAATATTAGTAGTACTAGATTGAATAAATTATTCTGCACTGAGTCTGACCACATCTTTGCGATAAAGATATAAATTGATAAAATAAGTTCTCATAACTATATACATAATAAATATAATGTTTTAATTGCAAAATCTAAGCATAACAAACATTTATTAACTTCATTCTTTTCTATGAATAAAGGAGTAAGACCGGTTCTAGTACATACTTGTTGTTATCCTTAATACTTAATTGTAATGTAGTAAACACCTAGGCAGTATCATAGTACAAGTTGTCAACTAAGCAAAAATGTATGCTATATTATATTAGTTAATAGTCAATGTTTATATTTGTATATAGGCAGAGTTACTTTCGCAATTATAATACTAGTTGAGATTTGTATGGGAAATACCCGTAGTAACGTAAAGTTTTTGAAAGAAAGTAAGAGATTTCAGTTCCTGCAATTAAATGACAAGTATTAAAATTGATTGTCTTTGAAAAGCCTAGTTTGATTATAATAATTAAATTATATCAATAAATTTTCTGATTAAAAATCGAATATCTGCTATTTTGGTAATTAAAATAAATTTAAACGCGTATGCTGAAATATTATACATAAGAAAAGGAAATTTAAAGCTAAAAATCTTAATTATTCATCGTTCAGTGTGTCTATTATTTTTAAATATACAAATAGACATACCTAGATTAATCTTTTATATATATAGAACTTACTCCTGCATTTGGTATGGCCGAGTATGACACATATGTTTGCAGCTCTCAAGTATTAGTTATGCGTCATTCTTCTCGCATTACTCAAAATATCGTTATCAAAATATTAATGGTATAAGTATGATTGATCATTACATATTAGAAGTATTTAAAAATAAATGCTTATTCACACAATACTTAGGTACTTAGTATTATCTTTACTAATATTATAAGTGCAATAGTACCTCTGTTGAACAGACTGTCTGTCTGTCTCTCTATTTTCACACCTAAATTACTCTAGAACTAGACTTTGTTCAGAAGTGCTTTTGAATCGTGAAAATAATAATTTTTCACTGGTTCCGAAAGCAGGGTCTAAAAAAGGGTCAGCAAGAAACTCTGTAGTAGTTTGTTTATAATCATGTTAATATAATAATAATTTAAATTTTTAATTTAATGTGATAATCATGACAGAATAATATAGATATTTCTTTTAATAAATAAAGTTTATTTCTCAGTTGGTCCCATCATCATTAGCCCATATATTATGTTCCCACTACTGGGACACAGGCCTCCTATGAGGGTTCAAGCCATAATCCACCACGCTGGCCGGGTTGGCAGATGTCAATGTGTGATTCTTGGACGTGCTGGTTTCCTCATGAAAGGAGAAAACCGGCATGTCCCATACTAGATAATAATCGGTATTACGGTTACTGATACCCTTCAATTGGTAATTTTAACATTCAGGCCATGTCTACTTTTAAATGATGACGAACCATTACATCTACAAAATATTAACAAGGTATCAACTGCAAACAGAAATATTTCACACGTATCCTGCAAATAATAAGGTAGATCATTAACACATTCCAAGAAAAAAAAGAACCCTGCAGAACACCAATGTATTGATGCACCGCTAGAATTTTCTCCATTATGAACAGATAGAAGACTAAACTTATGTAGATAGTTAAATAAACGGTGCGAAGATAGCTTATAACTCGAGATAGGACATTGGATAGCTTTTATCCCATATATTCAACGAGAACTATGCGGCTTGAAACTCGGGGACTGTATATCTTGTCCTTTGACTACGCTGGCAAACTAGACCAATGGAACCGTATGGTACTCGGGAAGCACCAGCTTTTAAATAAAAAATAATCATATATATATCAGTTCACCCAGTAAAAAATTATGAGGTAATAAACACAAAAATGCAGTCGAATTGATTACCTCTCGATTTTTTATATATGAAATCTATCTGTATTCTAATCTATCTTTCAACTTTTAATTATTACCTACCAACTTCCTTGTGCCTCCTTAACAAAATAAAAATAAATAATTTTGTCGAATTGTTCGAGGTGTTTTGAGTTTTTCGTTTATTGCATATGGTGATTCATTTTTATTTAAATAGATAGGTACACAACTACATATATTGAATTGTAATTTGAATTTGTATGTTATAACAAAAAACATAATCACCTATACTAAATTTAGTCGGTTATTGAGTACTTAATTTTTTATGACGCACGTTTTTAAAGAGATAATGGATAATTAATTTTTAATTTTTAAAATTTTATCTATTAAAATGTAAGTAAAATGTGTCCATTATCAAATAAATTGTTTCACAATGCCTAGAATTTGATTATGTTGCTACGCCGTTCCATAGGTATATAAAAGCGGTAGTAAAATTTGTAATGTTGTTTTCTATTGTCTGCTCCAATCGCGTAGCTGTCTATTGCTGATTACTATTCAATTCTCCTTTTGATAGCTGATTCGATTTTTTATTACCACGGTTTCGATTTTGTATATTTGGAAAATTCCGACAACTTTTTAATTTTATTTTATACTAGCGGTCCTCCCCGGTTTCGCGCGTGGTACATATATAGCCTAAAACCTTTCTCAATAAATGGGCTATCTAACACTAAGAATTTTTCAAATCGGACCAGTAGTTCCTGAGATTAGTGCGTTCAAACAAACAAACTCTTCAGCTTTATAATATTAGTATAGACATAGTTTGAAAAATAAAAGGCACGCTTTAATGCTAGAATCAACTTTGGGTATTTGAAAAAAATAATCGATAATAGTATTACTCTTAAAGACGCTCTCGGTTTAATTAATGTCACTTGAATAAGAATGCGCCAAGTTCGAGTTCGCTAAATTTGGTGACGTCATAATGTTAAAGCTTATTAGTGATACAGGAGTATGTAGAAATAGGGAGGCTTTTTATTTGTGGGTTCATTATCAAATCTAAAGAAGTCGAAACATACAGGTAGAAGGTATTTAAACGTGTTTAAAACGAATTGATTTATAATATGTTAATGTGTATGTGGTCATCGTATCATCATCATCATCATCATCAGCCCATATATGTTCCCACTGCTAGGACACAGGTCTCCTATGAGGGTTCAGGCCATAATCCACCACGCTGACCAAGTGCGGAATGGCAGATGTCACATATCGTCGAACTTTTTTGATTCTTGGACATGCCGGTTTCCTCACGATGTTTTCCTTCACCTTTTCGAGCAGTGGTGATGTTATCTACATACGCAGATCAATTGAAAAATCAATTTATTTCCTGCACGCTCGCCCGGTCTCGAACCCGGACTTATCGATTTTGAAGTCCGAGGTTCTCACCACTGAGCCACCACTGCTTGTATCAACTCTCAATCGTATCAACGAATAGTTATATGCTTTTACTGAAATGTTATTTTTATTTGAAATTAAATATATACATAATGTTATTTAGTCTTTCGTTATTCTTTTATTTGTTGTTTTGTTGTACAAACACTGTAAATTTGTTTTGAATTGTTATCTTTGCGTTAAGCAATTCCAATAGACGAGATTACTGTTTGCTCCTTTTTGATTTCAAGAATTTCGAGCGATTTTAAGAAACGTTGTCGAACATGTTTCAAGATGAAAACCCCTACTAATATTATTAGTAAGTATTAGTAACTCTGCTTGTCTGTCTTTACGCCGATCTGTCTATCTGTACCTTCTTCACTAAACCGAATCTATGAAATTTGGTACAGAGATAGGTTTAAACCGGAGAAATAATGGATTTATGCTGGAAAACCCACAGAAATTCTTGGAACTGTGACTGTTGTGTTGTGGAAGTTTTCCTTCGACCGCGTGGGCGAAGGCAACGGCGGAAATTGTAGTGATATATGATATCTTATGTATTATTACATATCTTTTACAATACCAACATAAAATATGTTTATGCAGTCGAGTCAAGTTTGAGCCGTTGAGCTATTGAGTTTGAGCTATTTAGACCAAAGCACGCTTCATCTAGAATAAAAGCCTTATTATTTCAACTGTCAAAAGTGTTTTCGCAAAATAATTAGGCAATATTGTTGCTATTGTGTTTCGTTACAGAACTGCCAATTAGAGTATCTTTTAACGCTAAAGAGAAACGAATTTAAATATAAATTAATGAAATGATTTTAAAATGTAACCGTTTCAGTTTGTAGATTTCTTAGATAGAACGATTTCAATTTTGTTAAGAAATTAATTTTAAAGAAAAAAAAAAAAATTATTTGAAAATAAATATTTGACAGTTTGATCAATTTTAGGGTACTTAGATAAAGGGTTAAACGGGACCATATTACTAAAATTTCGCTGTTCTCTCTCTATAAGATAAGCTATAAATAATACTCCTAGGTGATGGTATCTTAGCAGCATCACCTAATACCTGGGTTGTGGCCGATCAAGCCGAAGTGGAACCAAATAAGCTCAACCAAGCAAACCAGGCAGGTATACTAAGAAAACTATAAAGAGATATTACCCCAGGAGGGAGTCAGACTCAGGGAGGTAGAGTCTGACTCAGGCTGCTCCTTATATTCTGGACATTAAAAAATTACAAGAGCAACACAGCAATTAATAAAGATAATTGAACATCGCTTAATCGTCTAGATATGTTATCATATAAGTTTAGTTTTGAACAAATATTTGAGTTGTATAATATTTTCTATACAGTCGCAAGTAACAAATTATTGACAGTCAATTGCGGATAATTGAAGTGTTTTTAGTAGTTAAGCAGGGCTGGCTCAGTGTTGAGGACCTCGGACTTCAAAATCGATAAGTCGGGGTCCGAGACCAGGCGAGCGTGCAGGAAATAATTTGAATTATCAATATATATGCACATGTGGATAACCACTGCTAGAATCGGTGAAGGTAAACTTCGTGAGGAATCCGGCATGTCTGAGAATAAAAAAAATTGACGACATGTGACATCTGCCAACCCGCACTTGGCCAGCGTGGTAGATCATGGCCTAAACCCTAATAGGATGCCTGTGTCCCAGCAGTGGGAACATGTATGGGCTGATGATGATGATGATGATAAAGAGTTTTAATGATATGTTACAGGATAAATTGCTTTTTGTAAAGAAAAACAGGAGGATTAGATAAAAAATTGGTACATAACAGTAGAACGCCAATTGTTGGAGTAACCGCACTGGTAATAAAGACTTTATTATATTTACCAAACACAGTCCTAAAAAACTAGATACTGTGATAGATATTCACAGTAGAAAAAAATAAAATAGAAACATTAATAAGAACAGTAAGCTACGAGGAATTAAAGGTAGGAACTTTCAACAATAACTTTATATAACACTGAACGCAACAAAACAAAAGTTATCTGGTTTTAATGTTTTATATTACGCTTAGGGACCGATGCGGATAATTAATTGGCGATTCAGTTAATCGATTTTCGTTTAAAATACAATATCTAAAAAGACAATTGAAAGCAGTATGTTTCGGAATACAATATATTTACAGATTAAAATCTCGCGGGATGGATTATATTAATCTAACTATCTTAACAATTGTACGGTGACAAATACTTACAAGGTACATCCATGTACAAGCGTTGATCAATTAATATTTTATTAAACGTATGTACAAGTATATAGAAGTGAATGTGTATACCTAAATATATATGTTGATTTAGATTTAGATTACCAAATTATTATGTTAAATTATATTTCCGTACCATAAACCAAATGAAATCATTGAGCATTGGAGTTAAATATATTTATCGATAGTATTCAAAACATTCTTCTAGTGAAGCTTTAGCAATACTTCTAGTCAAGCGCTTCAATAAAGAATCAGTTTGAATTTATTTACAATCAGCTTGTCGTCTGTACGTGTTCGCATTAATCCATTATGATAAAATAATAGCAAAGAGTTCATGGGAAGTTTATTTGTAAACTTTTTAAACACGTGTAAATTTTATTATATCATTTTTTATACGTATACGGGCTTAGACACTACTCCTTACTATTTTTTTATGCTACAGAAGAGTTTTTACTACAGAATAACGTAACAAAAATATTTATACGTGGTTTTTTGTGTGTATGTACCTTGAATGTTAAACATCTCTACTAATATGCAAAAACGAATGCAAAAATAACTCTTTCTGTCTGTCTGTTTGTTCTTTACGCTTAAACCTTTAAACCGATTTGGATGAAATTTGCTAGAACGATAGTATGAGACCCGAGATATAACATAAGTTACGTTTATCTAAATGAAACTCCGGCTCTATTTATAATTATTTTCCTTTGACTACGCAGCCGTGGCCGCGGGCCACTTTATAAAATACAGTATTTAATTGTGCCTTTATTTATAACAGATGGTCTTAATTTAAAAATATATTATTTGTGCCTACAATTTAATGTACACAAGTTGAATCTAACAATAGTTTGTAAATATTAAGTAAACATATTTTTATTATTACACAGAACAACTATAAAAATATTATTTATTTTCTACTATTTCACAAATCTTATCATTTCAAACATAATGGTATTCATGAATATAACTCAACTAACTATGACTAATATTAACAATTATTGATATGATATACTATTAATAATTATTAAGAGTTAATTACATAAAGGAAAATATTTATGTGCCAATTATAATTAGTTATTGACTTGCTTGACTTGTTCGTGTTATTTTGTCAACCGAATAGTGGCTGTGGTGTGTTCTCGGATTTGGATCTGGACATATACTGTTTATTACTTATTGATTTTGTCAGTGGCCATTTTAATTTTAAACATATTTTATTTGATTACTCACGCAAAAAACTATATTCATAATAATTAAAAAAAAATAAATGACTTTAATGGTACGATAGTGAATTTGACGCAAAGTTTGGACGAATTTTAGTTTCAATATTATTGGATAAATATATATCCGTTGTACAATTTGTGGCAGTGAAGACAATGAAAAGCATCACCTAGAATTGGACAGCCTAAGTTTTGGAACATATTCGAGTAAGTGCTTTAATTTATTTCTTTATTTCTTGACGCATTTATGTACATGAAATATATAATTAAAGTTTATAAATGCTTTTCAGTCGATCTGTTTGTTTTAGGGAGACGATAAAATCAATCTTATGTTATGAATAATAAATATTGTTGATTTGAGTTTTTAACATTTGTACATCCAAGAATTTTCATATAAAGTGTACCAAATAGAATTGAAATAGAAAATTAGTGTAATTACTGTTTGGATTAACATTTCTGGCTTTTGAAATATGTTAAATATGCTTTACGATGCTTGTCCTGTTTAAGTTATTTTTCGTTGACTTTCTCTACTTTAGAAAAATTACCAGAGGTCACGTTCCTCAATGAGGAATTGTCATTCTGAAAAAAAAACAGTATAAATGAAATGAATGCTTAAATTTAGGTGAAGTGATGACAAAGAATTTTAGCGGCGTTTGACTTTCATAAAGTAATGTTTAGCGATGGTATGAGAGAGCATTTAGAATTGTTAGTCAAATGTGTTATTATTTACTGTTGATTTCTATTAATAAGAAAAAAAAAACAATAAACTATTTTTTTCGGCTATTTTTATTTATTTACACCACTACAAAATATGATGTGCCTCGCTGTGCAATACGTGTATGTTAATTTGCATAAAGTTTTTAAAAACCCCTCCCCTAAACCCCCCTAAGCCTCTACAACAATTGATTGAATAAATATGATGGCAATATAAGAGAATGAGATATTACTAATTGTAGCCATTTCTCTCGTCTCGGATAATCCTTTACTTTGTAAATTGGATTGTTTTTTTTTTTTGTGAATACAATTGCGATGAGTTGTTAGTCTAATATGTCTATGATCGGGAGTTATAAATAAAACTTCATTCGACTTTTGTAGCTGCTTTCAGATAAATTAGAGACATGCCTACACGTGCGACCTTTTTTTCTTCCTTTTCCTCAAATTTCCTCATATTCACTAAAATATTTGTTTAAAAACCCGTGTTTTTAGATAAACGTACAAATCAAATCATAAGTCAAAGTAAAAACTGTTTTGTACAACTGGAAAACGTAATTGGCATATCATATTGTTTAAAATCGTAGAAAAAACATAATTTGAATTTATAATTAAAACCAATAAGCCAAGAATTAATGAAATGCCTGTGTAATTTAAATAGACTTGTGTTATAACAACGCAATTACCTGAGAATAATTATGTTTTGTATCTTACAACTTGGTAGGTATTTTTTACTGTTTATTTTTTCCTTACCCAGGAGTTCCTTCCTAATTGATTGATCCCCAAAATGAAAAGACATGAAATCTATCTTACTCTTCCTATTATGAAATAATAAATTATAATATCGACCTATCCGTCGAATAAAGTTACATCTGCAGAATCGCTACTTTACAGGAGAGCGATTTGAAATTTGTCAAGC
>NC_052120.1:4095009-4102432 GCF_012273895.1 Zerene cesonia | reverse complement strand
CTTAGCTCAATTACTACAATAAAAACGATTTGGTATTATGATCATATATAACTTTGTTCTTCGTATAGGTCGATATATTACACTAACTTGGAATGTCGCTTCGGCGCGAATTGAGTCAGCTCACACCGGGGAAGTTAGTGACCTCCACAGAGGATCGGCGTGAAATAGTAGCATGCTACTGTTTCGATTGGTTTGTGGGGTAACAATAGAAATCCTCATAGTATTAAATCGTTTAGTAGTGCTTAATTCAAAAACTATATTAAAAATTTATTAGTTCAGAGAGCCTACTATAGCATTAATGAATAGGTGGAAGATGACATTCCACGGTTCCAATGTTGTCGCTTAAGAACCACAGGTCAGTTCATTGGCATCATTGTTATGTACATGTTACATATTATGTAATATTAAAATGTAAAATGAATATTATTTTAAAAGTTTCTTGCCAGCTCTTCTCTGTAGAAACTGTCTTCCGAACCGGTGGTAAATGTTATAACTGTGTAATATGATGATTCAAAAGTGTTTCCATAAGAAGTCTTGTTGAATGTTTGAGTTTGGGTAAACCGAAGTCCCGCTTCCTTTCCAGTCCTTTTCCTTATTCTCTCGATTGATCCTTTCCTTATCCTTATCCCAGTATAGATAGCAATCGCTTACCATCAGGTTTAAACCATAAACATATAATAAACTTCACGGATGTGCCCTGATTGAAAGTGCTTTTTAATTAGCCCAATGGAGTGTAAAACTGTTTGTTATAAGTTTGACTTTGAAATAATAATAAATATGATCGAGGATTCTCGGAAGTTTGTGCACTTAGTGAAGTTATCGTTTTATAAATATGATTATATATGTATATTATTAAGTCTATAATTATAGAAGTATACAACAACTGTTGTTGTATATTGTGGTATTGATAGAATATACGTCTCAATTTTTCATAGAAAAAAGACGATAGAGATAAAAGGTTGGCTTGTAAATTTGTGTTATTATAATTTACTAGCTGCGCCCCGCGGTTTCACCCGCGTAGGTCCGTATCCCATAAGAACTTCGGGATAAAAGTTGCCTGTATTAATCCAGTTGTCCAGCTGTATTAAATTTCATTGCAATCGGTTCAGTAGTTTTTGCGTGAAAGAGCAACAAACGCACACACATCCTTACAAACTTTCGCATTTATAATATTATAGTAGGACTAGTAGGATAGGATTTGCTTATGTTGCTTTATAAATTTAATCATACATAGCCATGATCCGTAGCCAAGGGGGTGGTTTTAGATGGTGGAGGGAGGTGGTTCAACTACCTCCCCGCCGGATGGATGTTAAATACTGAAAATTCCTAGCCAAATGTTCAAAACAGGTATCAAACAAACAAATAAATAAACACTTCAGATTTACATTATTATAATATAGAAAAGAGCAGTGTAGTTTTTACGACTTATTTATTTGTCGTTGTCATTATACTATTCCCAAGGAGGGTCAAGGTTATAAAAGAAAATTGTTGAAACCTGAAGATATAAATTTTTGTCGCTCAGACTTCATTACATAAAAGACTTCAGCCGCTCAATAAAGCTATTACATAAGTTGTAAATGTAAGTGACTAAACAATGACTAAACCTATTATAAAAATAGTGTGTATCGAATTAAAGGCATACCGATTTACTGACTAGGTATTTATAAAAATAATAGAACGGCTAAAAGTATAATATAATTTAGTATACCACACTACTATCTAGGTCCTACGGTTCCTTCCGCGGATCTTAGATAGGTTAGATATTTACGGATGTACTTAAGCTACAAATAAAGCTAAAAAAAATAAAGCTGGCAGTGTGCCAAGGACCATTTAACTCCGCTCAGGACTTTAGCGGGTATTGAGTAACAAACATTAAAACTTTCACATTTTTTAATTCTTTAGTATTGATTATATTCGTATTGATCAATTGTTCAACAACAACAACAACAAAGATTTATTGCACTAAAATAAAATGAAAAAATATAAAACTAAAAATAGAATTACCTATATGCCAATACGCGTGAGTGCGTTGTAGCTGCAAAAAGGTTCTAACACTAACTTTTCATAAAAAGGTCTAAAGAGAGATCTTTATAAAAAAATTATTTACTTTTTGAAATAAATAGAGTTAATAGATTATAGTCACTTAAATACTGCAATAATAAAATAAACGACATAGTGACCTCGCGCAGATATCGCGTAATATAGTAAACCGATGATTTTATGCATATTAAATGTGTGAAGTATTCAATGAATGAGTTATGTAACATGAAGTTGCGTTTATTAGAGATATAAGGACTTCCTTGAGTAATCTATAAGTATCTATACTCTACAGTAAATGCCGTATTTTTATAGGCTTTTATAAATGTACATATAACTATGTACATATACATATAACGTTTTAAGTATCTATCAGTGATTTAAAAATAGCAGTGTTTATTCAACTCCCGTATTTAGGAACGTCTGAGTTGATTTTATTGGGAATGTCTAGATTGAAAGATATAGAAGATTCGGGGTAAGCCATTTTTTATCTATTCCAAATTCCAGTAAATTCCTCAGTTTTATAGACTCTCACCCGATGAAATCCTATTTAAATACAAAGAAAAATACAAAACACAAAAGCCTTTTTATTACTAAAACACTTAAAATCACACAATCCACTAATCTCCAAACTGGGATTCCCTGTGTTGTAGACAATAGTTTATTGTACTATTTAAATCAACATTTTACGTAACTAGAATCCAAACTACTAATATGTATTATTATGTAATGTATAATGTGTGCATTACCCACTATACAATTTCTGGCGGGGAAAACATTGTAAGAGAGAATGAGAGAATGTTTAAATTAGTGAGTATGAAAATCTTCGTTAAGATACTTTACGAAGAAGCGACTTTTGCTCAAAATATTTTTTTGTACTTTTTTTGTCAGAGGTAGGATATTGATTGTTGAGTTTTTCTTAAATGAAAAAGGATTATTGTCTATTATAAATTTAATATAGTTTAGTTAGTGTTAATAGTGGTAGTAGTATGACTGAGAAAATTACACGAATAAAAATAATGATTACAGCAGGTATTAAATAGGTTAATTGTTATCATGTAAATTGATATTGCTATTAATGAGTTAAGTGGTGTTTTGTTCTGACTAAAAGACTCATTTTGCCGCCCGTTCGTAACGTATATATTCGCTCTATTCAAACTTTTCTTTAGTGTATTTCTGCTGCTAATATTGGATCTCATGTCCGAATTTTCTAACTCATGTTTTAATGTTATTTGTTTAAATGTCTTCAATGCTGCTTACAAGATTCTTACAAATCAATGTCAACATTGAAGACATAAACAAATAATATTAATATATGAGCTGGAAAATTTACGGTTGTATATAATAAATAAACAATAATAACATCACTTTACTCTGCGTGTAGTACTCGTATATAAATTTAGTCCTCTAATAAAATGCTTTCCAAATTGTAAGGATTTTTGATTGAGTTAATTTATTGGTCAATAGTATGATTCAATATGAACTTTAATTGGAGGCCACGTGTTTTATATTTTGGATATAGATATGTCAGTGTTATTTCATAAAAATAAATCGCATTAATTTTAATGAAATAACACCGTATAATCTATATCCGTCTGTTTACAGAAAGCTTTTATTATGCTAATGGCGCTTATAGCAAATTCAGTAATGGATCTGTTTCAAAAGGCGGTCAGCCTCAATTTCTTAAAAAGTAGCACATATTACGACAAACAATTTTTAAATCATTTAATTCATATAAGCTTACTTTAACTTTATGTTGTTAATCATTAAATTGGTATCCTACTAATACTAATTACTAATTACTAATACTAATACTAATACTAATCCTACTAGTCCTACTAATATTATAAATGCGAAAGTTTGTAAGGATGTGTGTGTGTTTGTTGCTCTTTCACGCAAAAACTACCGAACCGATTACAATGAAATTTGGTACGTAGAGAGCTGCAAAACTGGAATAACATACAGGCAACTTTTTATCCCGATATTCTGACGGGATACGGACTTACGCGGGTCTATCTTTTATGTGTAAGTCACTATGATCAAAATAGAGAACCAAACATAAAATATAATTGGATATTTTTTAACAATTTAGAATATTTATCGAACTTTTTTTACAGATAAAAATATTATTCCCGCTTTAATCTAAGAAGCAAGTTTTAATCTTTCAAATTAACTAATAAATATAGTTAACGCATGACTATACATCAATATGGAATATTGATATTATTGCCATGGAGACGCGTCGTACATTACATTTCTATTGTTCTTCAACGGTCACAAAATCGTTTTTTAAGACTGTCGGATGATCAACAAAAATGCGACAATTACCATTGTGGCGCACATGATCGCATGTGGTCCAGCTGGTCCTAGTATTATGTTATCTGTGGCTGGACGTAACGATCGAATTTGATTGTGTAAGCCCGGGGTCAAACACAAGACAAAATGCCTAATGTCCTTTAACAATGAGTTTGTGTTCATTGAACCATCGCTAATCTGTATGAATTCGTAACGCCTGAAAATGCGAATGCGATTTTGTAAATCGTAGGATTTTCTGATCCTATTTGGAGAATCGATTATATTTCTAAGTGAGGTATTTTCTTGCTTCTTGCGGAATAAGTTGTTCATCTCCATTTTGATATTAATGATTTACCCACACTGAAGCCAAAACTAACATGAGATATTAAAGAATGTGTACCGTCTATATTGGCTTCAATAAATTATTGAACTAATAATCGAACCAGAAATCTTTCATTTGAATGGTTTCATGGTTAGGAAGACAATTTTTATTTTTCTTACATTTAACCATTTATTTTTATCACGGAAGCAAAGTCGCGTGTTGAAGGTACCTAAAGTAGATGTAAAATATATTATATCATATAGTCGGTAGGTATAGTGGTAGACAAATTATACTTACTATACCTCCTTTATTTGTGAATTAAACAAGCAACAGGTACTTCATTTTTTTCTGAGAATAACTTCATCATTTAAGGTAATAAGGCGTTGAGAATTGCGCACTTTAATTATTATTCGAAGAAATTTATTCTACCATATTCTTATATTTTTTTTATACTAATTATGCAACTGAAGAAACCTATATTTCTCATTTCTGATTATGTAACAAATGTGACCCGTTAATATCAATACAAAATATAATATAGGACTACCCACAGTTTATCTTCCAATTCGAATATTTATTTTTTTTTTTTTGAAAATCATTGGATTACATTCAATAGGCAGAATAATCGGAAAAGTAGTAGTATACTTAATCTACATAAATCAAAGGACACTGTTAAACGAATAAAAACATTTGTATTGGAGCATTTTTTCCATTGCACGGTAATGCGTAATGTTCGCCTTATGCCTAGGCGCATGTTATAAGAGTATGCATGTAATACAAATAACATGCTATTTTGCTCTGCGGGCGTTTTTATAAGTGTTTAATAATTGACTTACCAATCATTACATGAAGGCAAAATATTGTACTTTGATCCATAATCATCATATTTCATAGCCGCTTTAATGTGTGTTTTATCGTATAATACCTATTATGTTTAATTGTGAAATAGTTATTACTCGACGAAATATAAAATTTGCGTAATTCGATACCTCATCATGTTTTACCAGCAAATTGGTGAAATAATGAATGATTAAGAATTCTATCGATAATTGATGTTAATTATAGTGCCAATTTCAATTACGAAAGTTCGGTTTTCTTAGTGTGAATTTAGATTAAATAGCGGAATCACAAAAAATTGGTCAACCAATAAGTATATTACCGTGCCAACCGTTGCTAGCTCAATTTTTTAATACTTTTGTTACAGCGCCAATAGACACATCTTCTCTGAACATTTCAACTATCTTACTATCATAATTCATGAGATACAGTCTGGTGACCGATGTCCGGACAGACAGATGGAAAGCGAAGTTTTAGGTATAGGGTCCCGTATTACCCTTTAGGTATATAAGAGTAACAGAGATTGAGTGTCCCGTCAAGGGGGACGCCCTAGAGCCTGTCGCTACCAAGGTGAAGCTTCAGTTCACCCACGCCTCCATACTAAGATATAGGCCCTTCAGGCTTATATCGCGATTCACCACAAAAAAAGAGGTGGCGAAAACTAAAAAAAAATCAGTCGGCCCTATGTAGCGAAAACCGATGCTACGCCACTGAATAGAGACAAAGTTTCATTCGCTTGATCGAATTAAAATAATCTCTGTTCCGACAGTAGTTCCGCAGTGTACAATTAAAAAGAATTTGTAGGCATATATTCGTGAGTGATATACGCCATTATTTCTTTTGTTACAATTATACCAACTAGACAGTAATAAAAGCATGCAAAGATAAGAAAAGTAATTATTTGTAAAGTACTATGTCATGGTTTCAGTATAAAATGAGACCTCATTACCCATACGACAACTTGAGTGAATATAATGTTCTTACAATCGCAATGTCCGTGAAGAATTTAAACATTTAATGAAATGGTAATCATCTTTTATCCTGCATATTATATATGATACCGGAAGTGTTTGTTGTTTAGAAATATCACTTTATATCTCGGCATCTTGTCTATTTTAAATAACTTTTATGTACAACAACATTCGGAGCGTTTGAGCATTTTTGTTTGGGTTACGATTCCCGAGTACAGCAGTACGGGAGCATTATACATTCTGGTGCGTATAAAATCACCGGAGACAAAAATTCGGGTAACCTATTCGAGCGTATTCTTTATTGAATATACAAGTAGTTTCATTAAATAGTTCGTATTACAATTACGAATAAGCATAATCAGCTAACCCGTTTATGCCAGTATTGTATGTATTTAATTATTATCTATAAATGTAATATATAATGTAACACATAGCTAAAAATAAATAAAGCGGTTTTGTGCAGTGGTTAAGCGTGAGTTAGAATTTCTATATCGAAATTTTTGGGTGGGCTAAAATATAGTAACAGCTAGTTATGTTATCTGTGGAAACAGTTACAAATCCAAGCATTTGATTTGATTTGATTTCGTCAAATAAAATCTAGTACCATAAATATGTCGGGTTTCAGGTCTAATAATTACTTATCTGAAATCTGTCTATTTTTGATATATTTTGATATACACGTTAGAGGCGCCCTTAGCCTGGGGTAAATATAGCATATAAAAATACAGTATCTTGTCAGTCGTAGGTACTACACGTGGAACACAATATTTATTTTATTTTCAATCTCTATAACTATGTCAAAGAGACGATAAAGCAACATACAATTTAAAGCTGTATTCTAGTTGCTAAAAAGCGAGCTATTTTTAATCGACACTAAGCAAAAACGAAAGAGGTTTTAATACGCAGCGTGTTTTTTTCAATCACGACTAATGCGATAACTAACAAATGTAAATTATTGCTA
>NC_052120.1:4087374-4094009 GCF_012273895.1 Zerene cesonia | reverse complement strand
CCTTCAATGGTAAACCGCCATTTATAATGCCACTAGCATTTGACCCGCTGCTGGAGATAGAACACAGTTCCTAGAGTTTTCCAATCATACTCGTAGTTACCGTTTCCTGATTTACGGAATAAAAATATCTATATAAATCTTAAGTGATTAGACCCGAGTCTCGAACTCTTTCGAACTTTACTTGGTTCAGTTGAAGTTGAAGAAGAGACAAAAAGGCACATAATTATATAATATTAGTATTTACAATCATTTCAGTGGCAATTTAAAAAGTATCATTCGTTCGTGGAAGGATTTATATGAATTTCCTTTAAGGTGTTCTGTTACAAGCTGCATACTTAAGTTTAATTAATCTTATCAAGATAATTATATCCATCATCCAGTAATGAAAAATATTTCACTGAAGGAAAAATTAAACAAAATATGTTTCTACTATAAAAATATAGAATTAAGTACCACTCACATACAGTATATGATGCTAATACAATATTTTTATTTATCATGGAACCACATTATTGTAAAAATTACTTCAACAGTGATGTATCAATTTTTATATGAGCACATGCGTATAAATATTCCTGTTTGATTTGATATGTACTATGTTCTATTGACGGAACCATTAATTTAAATAGCAACCTTGAATGTTCAAATGAATCGATCAATTATGCATATAATAGTATTTTCAACGATTCGCATGTCTAAAAAATTTTAGCAAAAACTAAAGATATATAGTGTAGATAGTATTAACTTTAATCGTTTCTTAGAAAGTGTTACGAAAATTCAAGATAAAAACTTGAAGGCGTAGTTAAAGTTCTTGTCGTTAAAACTGCAGCCATATGTTAGTGGTGAACAAATAATAGTATACTAAGTCAGGGAGACTACGACTTATTCATTTCCCCCGATAAATGTGGGAATCGAGCACGCTTTGGCAAGAATTAGGTGAATTAGTAGCATGCTACTGTATTTCGTTCGGCGAGTGGGAGACTGGGAGAGCCGGATGTCCGTATCCGTTGACTCACTCTTTCCAGTCCATTCCTTTATTTCCGTCCCGTTCCCTTTACCCCTTAAAAGCGGGCAACGCATTTGCAAACAAACTGCTTCTGCTAATGTTCATGGATGGTGGGGATCGCCTACCATCAGGCGAACCACCAGATCAGTTGCCTGCTATGGTGTAAAAAAAGAATGGAAGAAATAAAGGTCGCCTTACCTCCCTCATCAATTAAAAAAAAACTATTAAAATGATGCATAATGATATTATGACATTTAAGAATAGGGTTTATGGGATAAAATGTATTAAACTAGTTGCGCTCCACGGTTTCACCCGCGTAAGTCCGTATCCCGTAGGAATATCGGGATAATAAGTTAACTATATGTTATTCCAGTTATCCAGCTATCTACGAACCAAATTTAATTGCAATCGGTTCAGTAGTTTTTGCGTGAAAGAGCAGCAAACACACACACACATCCTTAAAAACTTTCGCATTTTTATAGTATATAGTATATAGTATAGTAGGAGTTGGATGTTTAAATAAATTATATTATAAAAACATAGAATACGTTTTTATCAAAATTGCAATTACGTAAATTTATACAATAACGAATGTATCTCAATAAAATAATCAAAACTGGTTAACGTATTTCGTTTTATCACGTGGCGGCTTATATTAAATTAGGTTTTTTCAAATCAGATCTACTTTTTAACCGGCGTTCTGAAAAACCACGATTCACTACGTACCGTTTTTTTATATAACGTTTGTACGTCGACAACTCCGTGTGTTTTTCGACGATTATCACGATTCTCTATGTGATTTAGATATAGGGCATATTTATAGCATATTTCTAGGCATAGTTCTCATTTGGTCCCATTTTAGAATTTGGGGACGTACTTTTCACACTAATAAATATCTTCAATAAGATCACATAATAATCATACTTAACTCAATATTTAAATTATTCTCATTTTATATTTAACCAACTCGTGTATCAAAACTTTCTTATTTGCGATGTAAAACTACAAAAACACAAATATTCATATTTAAAGAGATATAAAACGTGTAGCAAACAACATTTTTATCCAAACTTTGTTGAGTGGATTATACCCTATCAGAACAAAAGTCGTATTTCATTTTCATCATATATTTTAAAGTGACTTTTTTAACGCGTTTTTATTAGCTCCATCTGTATGTTTCTATGAAACTGACTCCTCTAGACAAAATAAACCCTTTACCGTACAAATTTAATTCAACCTCTGTACACTTAGTGGTAAATACATTAATTTTATGAAATTATACTATTATGAAGATCGCTAGGATTGAATAATTATATTATGCGTATACTCTGTATGATGATGTAGTTAATTCTATAATTTAAACGTGATTTAAGTTCTTTAAACCCCATTTATTATTATTTTAAGTGGGGAAATCTTGCAAAGTATCAACGGCCCTCAGGGGAGGTAGGGGAGGATTCGTGGATTATATCGGAAACTTACCGAATAAATCCCCACCGTGCTCAGTCGCACTGTTCTTCTCGGAATTGCGTGAAAGCTACGTAATCTACCACGTGTCCCGCCCAGCAGATGCCCGTTTTCCGAAGCACCACTATATTAATACTAAGGTTTCCTGGAAAAATCATGTAAAAGGTCAAATGTGATCAAATGTGAAAAACATAGCAGTTTTGCCGGCCGATAGCGAGCTTCCGGCATGCCATTAGGTCTAGATTTTGACGGTTAGCATTCAGAATTCAACAGGATATCTACAGCGGCGCAGTAAACCTTGATGGGTATGAGCTTATATTTGTACAGAAAGCTGAAATTTTACATTTTGAATTTTTGATGGAACTGACATTTTGATGGAACTGACAGAAAATATTAAAAAACAGAAAGTGGTTGGTGCTTCAGGAGGGTTCGTGAAGTTTTCAAACTTCCTGTTTTTTTAAAGTAGTTCTCATCGTGTTGTGAAAATTGGATATTTTTCTTGACCTTCATTCCCCCACACCAGACATTCACATGATCTAAATATTTTGCTCATAACAAACTCAAATCCATATAATGATCTTTATAGCTCGTGGAGGATATTCAAATATTCAACATTCGTGCTTCAGCAATTAAGACCTTAAATGAAAAGCGTTTGCTTAGCCGTTAGGTAATTATAAAATGTTTGTTCGTTGACCGTCGCTTTGGGAAATGTGAACGTTGTTTATTTAATTAGTCTATTGAATTGTTACATTTAAAAGGTTTTTGTTTGCTTTTGTCTTAGATGAATCAATTTTATTTGATGGATGTATAGTTTGTTGGTCTTGCCGCCCTTGACCCGCGCCCATTATCTAGAAAAAAGGGTTTTACGCGTCATCTACGACACTAGCAATCCTACAGAAACATTTACGAGGCATTCTTTATAGCAATTTAATTTTTTTACAACTTAGTTTATGTTACTTTGTACTGTTAAATTTATAATAAACAAGTTATATCAAATTTACGTTAATGAAATAATATACATCATACCAATTTTATTATTTATTTAGATTCATACATGGAAGTAATTTTGGTTCATGAAAAACATCGACCAAACATTTCAACTTGTCTTTGTTTATTTATTTTTCATACTAGTGTACCTAGAGAATTATCCTTTACCCTATAAAAGCAGGCAATGTATTTGTCGCAAGTCGCAACGCAACGCGGCAACGCGTTTGGAGAACGCTTACCAATAGGCAAACCACAAGCTCATTTGCCCGCTATGACATAAAAAACGCACTCTTCCATGCATTTGATGCACACACGCATATAATTACGGTTGAAATTCGACCAGTCAGAACCAGAACAGTCGAACAAGTCGGTAACTTGAAATCTTTGTAATCGATTATATCATGGACGCTTAGAAAACTTCCAGAGAGTGTAATATGGCAACAACTATACAAAGGCCCTAACTTTGTGAATGCTTATGGGCGAAGGTCATCGCTCACCAATTACAAGTGACCCTATGACTCGTATTTCGTAAGTCAGTTATATGCTTATTGACATACTACATAATTAAATTGATAGCTTAAGCAGTCTGCTATTTTGAAGGTGCACCAAAAATATGAGTATCTAAAAGAATATGGAAATATAACGATAATACTTATTATTGCCGTATTATAATGTGCATAATGTACAGATGTATTAACATAATATAATGTCGCTGTTGTTATGTACATAAAAAGAACGATAAAATAAATTAATCGTTCATTTACAAAGTGTTTATTGCATATTTTATGTTACACTGGTGTTAGGTTTAGTTCAGTTTAGTAGAATCCGTTTAGATGAAACTTTAGGCCCCTTAGATCTACCTACGCACAGTTTCGATATGTTATCTAAATATTGCGTATATCTGTATCAATAATAATTATTATTGTTATGGCATGCAGTATGTCAGATATCCATAACAATGATAACTTTATTTGGTAATTGAATTAGGTTGTTCATGTCAAATGTATGGTTTTAGGATCTGCATTTCTAAAATTCTAATTTCAGGTTAAATTGACATATAAGATACTAGTCAACCGCGTGCGGATCCGCCCGCGTAGTCTAAGGAGCCGATAATCCCGGGTTTTCTCCGCATAGTTCCCGTTCCCATCGGATTACTGGGATAAAACTGTACTGTCCTCCGTCGGATCTCAAACTGAGAAATTTTATCCAAATAGGCTCAGTAGTTACTGAGATTATCGACTTTAAGCAAGAAAAGCAAACAAACTCTTCAACTTTATATATAAGTATAGATGTAAAATTCACTAGAGGCTAATAGAATGGCGACGCATCAGAATAGACTGAACGTCAAAGTACAAAGTAAATTGGTTGACGGCTTTCGTTTCAAAGCAACAGTTTTCAAAAATTTATTCATAAAAATATATGTCAGTAATTGATGATTAAGCTCTGGCATCTAGTTTCAATTTGACGACCCATCCATACCCACGAAAAGGTTCAATTATGAGTCTTGTCACCTTAACTTACCTTTCGTACAGAAGATATAGTACCTATATTTCATATTAAAATATGTTTAGTTGTAATTTGCAATTATGTAGCCCTTAAACGAGACCCCATTCATATCTAGAGTTTACGAGTTGACATATCTCTATGGATACCTTTCTTTTTGCAAAGGACAAAATATTAATAAGACTTTTATATTACGATTTTGTCTCGGTATTAAAATAATTTGTATCTTATTCTTTACTTTACTTAACATAATCAATATATAAAAATGAATCGCCAAATGTATTGCTAGGCATAAAACGAGAACGACTTGAACAAGTCGGCAATTTTTTTAACGTTTTTGTAAAGCACAAGTAAGGTTCTTGTGGCGAGAAAAAATGTGCCGCGGGTGAAGCCGGGGCAGACCGCAATTAACTACAAACTATACATAAATAACATGCGTAATGTAAAATAACTCTTTAACATGGAATAGTGCGAAATCGTATGTGTTCGGGGAAATGTTATTGAGTTTTAAATAAATTTCCATGCGATAATTCGGTATCGTCTGCTGTGTATGTAAATGTGGGTATACAATATATACCTACATATCTATTGTAATGTCATTTGCTAATATATATAAAGCTGTCATACAATATATTATGAAGCAATCATTTATAAAATGCATATATTATTGCTTTCTGCCTGCGGCTTCGTAAATGTGTTTTTTTTATGGCAGAATAAGTAAAGGAGCTGGTGGGCCACCTGATGCTAAGTGGTCACCACCGCCCATAAACACTTACAGCACTAGAAGTGTTACAAGTGCTTCGCCGGCCTTTCAGGGACATATACGCTCTTTTCTTGAAGGCCTCAATGTCGTAATTGTTCGGGAACACCGTAGCTGGTAAATCGTTCCAAAGCTTCACCGTACGCGTAAAGAAGTTGCGGGTGAAGCGTACGATGGTGGACCGCCAACCATCCAGATGGTGCGGATGGAATTGGTTTTTACGGCGGGTTGTCCGATGTTGGAACTGTGCGGCTGGTAAGAGGTTGAACAAATTCTCAGAGCACTCCCCATAGTACACTCTATATAAAATACAAAGAGACGCAACGTCCTTTCGTAAAGATAGAGAATCAAGCCTCTCGGAAAGTCTACGGTCATTGACAATTCGAGTTGCTCGACGTTGGATATGGTCAAGAGGAAGGAGTTGGTACTGATGGACTCCAGCCCAGAGATGAGAACAGTACTCTATCTGCGGTCGCACCTGAGCCTTGTACAGCTGAAGTGGTGTACATAATACTGTACTTCGTGGATTTTCGCAGATAAATATATTTTTCTTTATGAAATAAGGTGCATACACAGGGCGTCCCGCCAATCCTTATAAGATTTTGTGAAATATTTAATGTACAGAAATAGTTTGTTACTGTTTTATTATATGTATGTAATGTATTATATGTATGTGTCTTTATTAGAAAAAAAGGTCAGTTACCCTTTTTCTTTGTTTTTGAACTAAATCGTATTTCAATAAAATGCCGTAGTGAGTTTCGATAATATTGTTTTTTTTTATTTTCGTAAAATGTTGCTAAAGCAGATAGTTGCGATATATTTAAGTTAATTTATATGTGTTTTATTAATAAGGTTAAAATATAATAAGAAATGGGCATTTGCAACTTTCAGTGTGTTCTGCTTATTTCGAGCTAT
>NC_052120.1:4037626-4086374 GCF_012273895.1 Zerene cesonia | reverse complement strand
ACCTGTAGAACACCGAAAGACATGCCACCTTACGACGGTGCTCAAGGCTTAAGAGACGGGACTCGACTATAGAAGAGTATTGTACATTTAATTAATTGTATAAAAAATTCTTATAGTTGTCAATTTCACCTATGTTAAATCAGCTTAAAGGTACGTTAAAGGTACTTATGGTAAGGTTTTTAAACTCGGGCCTAATAAACAATGTTTACATTCAATACATTATTTATGAATTGATTTTGGCATTGAGAATAATTATTATTTAAACATTATGCATAGAATTTGAATAAAAAAAAAATTACGTTATTGTAATACTCACCGCACAACTTCAATAAAAAATAATAAAATCATAACAATCCAAAGAGGCTTCAAATTCACATACACTGGTAAAATTTTATATTATCAATCGTTAATTTTAGCTGATTGTTATTAACTTAACTTCTTTGAAAAACAGACGTGGATTTACTTCGCAAAGTTATGGTGCGAAATCGGCAAGACGCGAAACAAAACACGAAAAACCGTGCGACTCTTGCCAACCCGACTAGACAACTGTGGCTCGCGCAGCGTCTTTTTCGCCAGAAGCGTAAAAACAAGTAAACAAAACAACCAAAATAAAAATAAACACATTCAGTAGTACTAACTTCACCTACTCATACATAGCGGCAATATTGGGATTTTTCAAGACAATACATGCAGCGACCCTTAGGGTCATTGCTTTAAAATCATTGTCATATTGCAGTCTAGTATTATAATTATTTCCAGTACATTAATTACGCACGTGTCCATTGCCTGGGTATTTTGCAGTTATTTGCGCAGTCATACTAGTTTTAAAATAACTAGAGACGTGGAAGACTTCATGGAATAGGTAGTAATTTATTCAAAATATGTGTGGTTGCTTATGTTTATCATAGTTGCAAGGATGTAATAAGATATAAGTCGTCTCGTACATCGTTCTTGCAAAATGCAATGGTTTTTATGTACATTTGCAATTTAAAATTTTCTTATAATATAGGTTTATATCGCAACCAACTAGCTTAATTAACAAGGCTAAGTTTTATTTAGAGTTGGTGTTTTTTATTATTTTTCCTTTTTTAAAGTATGGCACATATGTTATATCAATATATATGAAAGATAATATGTAATACTATTACGTTTGAAGCTCCGCTATCTCTGTTCTGCCAAGCTCTGTATGCAAAAGCTCGAGATGTCGTATCTGCTGCACCTGAAAGGTCTGAGCTATTAGTTATTACGATTATAGTAAGACTGGGAGGATTTTATTTATTTATTTAATTAATTTTAAAGCAATGTATTGTTTAATTAAATTATGCAAGAAAGTGGTTCAAGTAAATGAGATTTATGCCCTTAAACATTTTATTGCAAATATCGTCCAGATGTATTTATTTTTGATAAAACTTATTGTTTCCTAAAAAAAATACATAGCACAAAATTTTAACCTTTGACCCCGAATTACTTTTATAGCACACATGGCATCGATTACTCAATACATACGATTAACATACGAACTCAAAGTCTCCACAAAAATTTCTAATCCTATGTCATATGTACCACGGGTGAAGCCGGGGCGGACCGGTAGTGCATTATAGGCACACAGCAAATGACAATTTTGAATTTGATTTGATCGAATTTTATTTATTCATTTGAATTTGATAATAATTCATTACATTAACATCACATGACACACGTAGAAAATAGAGGACACTTTAAAATAAATTCAATTTGTTGTAACTCAACAACGCGTAGTCAAATTTCCTTTTTTTTAAGATTTAATTGAAATAAAAAGTCAGTCAAATAAGCCATAGAGCTACTGCAAATAAAAAATATATTTACTGGTTGGTTTATTTAGTTTTATAAGGCTATTTTTGATGTACATGTGGAACGGATAGTGTGCAACTCTAATTAGGCCAGCTCGTAGCGGGTAAGTTACCACATCTCTACAGAAGATCAGCGTCAAATAAAAGCAATAAGCTGAAAGCCCGTACAGTTCCTCACCAGTTCAAACCCTTTTATTAATTCAGTTGTGATCACTTTGCTTACCATCAGATGACCCACCAGCTAAACTCTCCGCCCTTTCTTAGAAATGTACGTAACGAGTATTAAAAGTAAACGAACCCATCTTCCACGTGAAAGGAAGCGCGAACTCATATTCCGAGTAGAAATTTTTTAAAATTCGCTTTGATCATAAATAGCAACTACCTATATTTATCAAATATTAAGACTAGCTGTAGCCCGCAGCTTCGCCCGCGCGGTCCTAATAAATAAGTGATGATTATTCATTATATTATTAACCCGACGTTTCGAACACTTTACAGCGAGCGTGGTCGCGGGGAGAATGAGTCAGTCTATCAAAATCACGTTTAAAATCCGTTAAAAAGTTTTTAATTTCTAAATGTATAATACTCGTAAATCAAACACAAGAAAATACTAAGTAAGTGATGTATAAAGCCATACTAGACCCGATATAGCTATCCATCTTCACAACAGAGATTCCAAAGCTTCTGGAATGTATGTTATTTGCTGTTATCGATTTTGATGCTGTGATAAATTGTGTACCTGACTAGTGCTCAGGAATTTGCGAATATCGTGTCCATAATCAGTTTTATATATTTTATTAACGTTGTATTATAGACTTTGTATTTTTTCACGAAAACTATACTACCAAAGCGACTCGAGCCATACTTCATTTAAGTGCTTCAAGCTCACAATAATAAATGGTAAGTAATCGAATACTTCAAATATCATTCCCTCATCGTGTTCCAAACTCAAAATTTAAATTATATTATGTCATTAATGTATTGTATTCTATGAATTCGACTGTTAAAAATAGTGCATTTAACAGTAAGTAACCTTTTCTTTAGGTACCGAGTATGAAATCATTGGAAAATTTAATTTTTATCTGGGTCCCAAAAAAAAAGAATCATTTCCTCACTTTTTACTAAAACTTCGATTGTACTTGTAAATCGTATCGTAGGTTGCCGCGCTTATAATTTTTTAGCAGTTGGCGGCATTGTCAATGAAGTTATACTATCATTGATATAAGGCGCGAAAAGATGTGTTGTTGTCAAATGGTTTTAAATTAATTATTCAAATATTACATTTTTATATCTCAATCCCTCATACCATCTGAATATAAGGCAATTATTTTAGTTGTAATACTCATTATGATTTTTCACATGTTTTGAGGAGTAAAAATTTTGTCTTGAATCGGAATTTAATTTGAGGTTATGTTTGACTAGTTTTTTGTAGGTTTTGTTTGATTTCCTGACTCCTTGATCATTTCCTGACTATCGTTCCCTCACTATTCTATTATTGAGGGAATGAGAATTTATGAGTGACTAGCTGCGCCCCGCAGTTTCACCCGCGTAAGTCCGTATCCCGTCGGAATATCGGGATAAAAAGTTGCCTATATGTTATTCCAGTGGTCCAGCTATCTATGTACCAAATTTCATTGCAATCGGTTCAGTAGTTTTTGCGTGAAAGAGCAACAAACACACACACACACATCCTTACAAACTTTCGCATTTATGATATTACTAGTAGGATATCAATTATTTAAATGAATTAAAACTTTTTAATTCTATTATTTATTTCTCTTTAAAACTTTAATGTTCAATGAGTCTCTGAGAATCTTCTTTTTCATAATAATTTAGTTGACATCAAACTCTTCATAAATTATGTTAGTATAATTTATTATAAAATAACCAAAGTATACATGATCTCAGTAAATTCAAAGTTATACTTTTGTTAAAATGTTGTAAAACGAGTTTCAATAAAATAAATCCCTGTTGAGATACAAAAAAAGACGTTTATATTGTTAATTTTATCTAAATATATAAATAGCGTAAAAAAATTAAATATAAATAGCGTAAAAAAATTCATTCCTCACTTGAATCATCATTCCCTCATAATTGCTTTTTTATCATCACTTTATTTTATTTTAAATCGAAGAAAAACTGGGGACCGCATAGTCAGCTGGGATAAGTTACTCGTGTACTATAAATTAAATATATTATATTCAAAGTCATTTTTCGAAAATTCATGAGAACTATCACCTAATAATGTTTTTAAGAATAGTAAGAAACTATAGATCTCATATTAAATGGTTGCGATTATATTGTATCTATACATTATAATATAAAACTGAAGAGTTGGTTTGTTCGTTTGAACGTGCTAATGCTCAAGAACTACTGGATCGATTCCAAAAATACTTTCACCATCGGATATGTACGTACTTTGATAATATTAAATGTACCACGTGTGAAGTTGGAGTGGACCGCTAGTAAAATATTACATATTCCATTAAAATTTTAAATTTATAGGCGTTAGCGAGGGTTTCTAAGAACGCGATATCTTTTCAACTTTTAATTTGTGGGCTGGTCACCCTGGACCTGCGGCCGCTATATTTGCGATGTGAAGGGGATTTAATTTTCTAGTAAAAATGGCTACGTATATTTTAAATGGTACCCAGTAATTAAATTTTTATAGCCAGGTTAACATTTGGTTCCGAAATATGATAAATCATATGAAGCGATTTAAATTTCGACACATTTTAATTTCTCTTTGAAATCGAAACATCGCTCAATTGTTATTTCTCTCATGAATATCTATTATTGTTGAGCCTTTATTGAAGAATGAGTTTATTTATTGTTTGTTGATTGAAAATTTTGGAGCAACGATTATAATTATTACGTCATGTAGTAACATATTTAAATAAATCAATCGATTTCAGCTTTGATATGTTTTATCGCTTAACCCAAATAATAAATAAAAAATTTCTTACATTAAACCTTTATACTTACAGAATGTTATGTTCGAAATATCTGTGAAAGTTAGTTATATGATCGACAACTCGTCAATTAAAATAAATAGAAACATAGAAATAAATATAGGTATATTATGTATACTTCTATAATAATAATATTATTATTTTTTATATTTGTTTACATAAATGAATCAACATTTGCATTAATGGGAATAGAACTTCGACACGGCTTACAGCAAACCGTAACGATCTTAGAAATATCCATACCTTTGCGGGCTCACCGTTCCGTCTGCATCTCTACACATAGTGTTACAGCGGTTGCGAATCATAAATTGCTACATCATTCAAACTACAACATGAGTTTGAATGATGGAGTTATCAGTCTTCTGTTTTTATTTTCTTATATAATGCAATTTTAAAGTCATTAGTTGTCCAAGAGCGAGGTGTTTTTTTAATATTACTGGTTGTACCGATGAATGTTGGTCGAAAAGTTTGAGAATAAGTGAGTTGAACAGATGAAGTTTGTTATCCATAGATGATGCATTAATTTGAACATTAATGCATTATCTGTAGGTAACAAAGACTGACTGAACTGACACAGAACATGTTGTATGTCACAGATTTCTAAATAGATTCTATAAGTTACCTTTAACCGGGCAAATGTTATAGAAAAAGGACTATACGTCGTGATAAGAGAATCCCTCAGCAGTGATTTGATATAAAACGAGTTATTATACAAGTGTTAAATATAGAAGTATTGTTTATAAATTGGCACCATGAACGACTAAATTAACATAATAGATTTTTCCCGACAATGGAACAGGGGTTTCATTCGGCTTATTTCCTTCTTTCCTTATAAATACAAAACCGATTGAAAACGAAAACGACTCAACCTCAATAATAATTGAGAAAATATTGGAATAAAGATTTCGAATTTTATTTCTTGGAAAGTAGCCATCAGGTTAAAAATTACCCCAGACACATAACTACACGTTGGATTACACACATAACTACTCCAGGATTTCTTTTAATATTAAAAAAAGCACTTCGGCATTCCAGTATTCTCCGATAATTTTTTTTTTGATCTTTGTCGCTCTTATTTAACATGGAAGACGATCACATTTCTGCGCGAATTGGGCCAGCTCGCACCAGCTTTCACAGAAGACCGACGTGAAATAGAATCACGCTTCGTTCGTTCGTTTCGTACTGTGAGTAGGGGAACCGGAGGCCTAAATCCTTTTTTAACGATGACATAAAAAATATGGTTTTTTTAACAATAAAAATAAGCACTTCTTTATATCTAATTAAATCACGGTATTACTTCTTAGTTTCATAATTTGTTGTTGTTATTTATTTGCTTGGAATAAAATGGATAGGAAGTGCAAGTCACCCATATTCATTAAAAGAAAAATCTATTTTAAATTACTGTATAGAAAATTTTGTGGGTACTCCTAGAGCAGCGCGCTTTTTGATATTAATTTATAAAATAATGAGTGGCAGTGAGCCTTTCCTGCCTCCTTCTACCTGTGGGTTACCTTTGCATGATTTTGTGTACTCCTTCGATCAGCAATGCCGGTATTATTTATAGAAGATGTGCTCTTTATTATATAGTACAAATAGACAAATTCGATGGATTTTATTAAAAAAAAAAAAAAATGCAAAATGTACTTATAAATTCCTGTTGAAAATTATCGAAAAATTTTGCTGTCAGCGAAGGCGAAAAGCGAAAGGCGCTAAAAATTAAGGATTGGTAGGAAATTTGTTTATTGAAAAATTTATGAGATACATATAAGTAAGCATTGTGCATTCAACAATCATTTGTCGCCAAGATCTAAATCAGGCTAGCCGTTTTCAACATTTCACGTCAACACGTATTCATCTATCTAAATAATGGAGTTATCAGGATTGATAGCACAACAGTCATGTGTAGCGCACTTTCGTCGCGAAGGAAATATAAACAATCTTGTTCTGGTGTATAGAAAAAAGTGAGAGAGTCAAGTTTATAAGCAGTTATTTATTATATCGCATATGCTCCATACTTCACATACACAGATAGATGAGGAGAACAATGCTCTAGGAATATTTGTAGGGTGTATATATTATTCTTAGAATTTACTTTCTTAAAAAAGCCATTGACTTAGCAGTCTGTGTTCTCTGACGAGTACAATCTGGAGGTCGTCAAGAGAAGAGTGACCACATCTCAGCTTACCATCAGGCGAGATCGTGAGGCGCTGCCCTATTATGAATAAAAAAAAATCTGTATGGTAAAATTTAAAAATTTACTTAATACAGTAATATGTTTTTTTTTTATAATTCAATTTGATATTTAAAGGGAAATTGTAAAAAAAACGTAATTTTCAAAACAATTTATTAACAATTTGCAATTAAAAATAGACAATAAATTTATTTCTTTCTTTCAATGTAGTCTGAATCGAAATATGATTTATTTTTATGAATTTTGTAAACTTTATAAAAATTTGTATCATTATCTACAAAAATAAAAACAGTTCAAAATAAATACGGTAGGTATAATAAATTTATATAAACTCTCCGAAAATAGTTATGCCAATGATACGAATATGATTTTTTATTGAAAACGAAGTTTCGATAACATTTTTTTTTTCAAAGAAACCCAAATCTGTGTATATTACTCATTTATATTTTATTAATATATAATACATATGAAAATATAGGTACAACATCTAGTTTAATATAACAGCAGATTTTGTCTAAAGATAATTCAACATATTATATCAGTTTTAACACACTTAGCTGTATGTATCTTTTTATCACAATGTGCTCATGAAATAATAATATTACACACAAAATAACCCGCACTTAGTTGGTAATATGATTAACCTAACAAACATAGACACAGGCAGGTATTTTCTTTAAAATTACCAGAACTGCGTAGAGACATTTTTTTTAATATTTATGTGTGATGAATTATTGAATTAGCTTAATTATATTTGGTGAAGGTTAACTGTGTCTGTAAGTATTTATTTAACCACATTGCTCTTCAATTTTATGAAGCCATCTAAATTCTACCATTCCACAAACAACGACGTTCACGTTTTAATATCTTTGTAGCATTTTATGGTTAAAAATTATGGATGATTCTAGTAGGTACATGTATAAACCTCACAGGTCTTCATATCGTTATTTCTTGACATAATACAACAGATTAATAATATTATTAATACACTTTACATTACTTAACATATCTCATCCCCATTGGTACTAATCATAACACAATAATATACAATATTTAACCTTATTTTATAGTTGTATTTGGAACGTTACAGTTGTTTCTTTGCAGAAATTTAATTTTGAATTTCCCTCACACCAATACTGAATAGGGATATTATACGAAGTAAATTATGATGAACGATAGATTATGTTAAATTTACTAAGTTAAATAGCGAATAACAAAAGCTATGTGTGAAGCTTTACACGAGACAAAATTTGCTTTACTGTAAGTCTGACATTGCGTTTGTACGATAAATTTAAAATTAATTTGCTTGTTACTTTTAATTAATAAAGTTAAAACAGGCACTTGGATAGCACGCTTAGATTACTATCAAAGGTAGCGCTTAGCTTTTACTTTTTTCAAAAAACACCCTTTATATTATCAAGAATATACTCCATTTATACTCGTATGTATAGATATGCCATGTACGGAATACTAATACAGGACTAAAAATCTATTACTTTGGTTAAGATTTACGTATTACCACACTTTGGAAAGATCAGATAACCTAACCAAAATTTGATACAAATAGACACAGAACTCAATGACTATATTTAAAAGTTTAAATCAAATACAAACTATTGTAAAGCAAACAAAAATTTGATTATTCACTAATTGACCCAAGCCCATTTTGTTGGGCGTCCAACAATATTACACACATGTTCACAATAAAAATATAGTCGATCACAAATAAATATAGAACGTTGTTGTTGTTACTGAAGATAACAAACTTTTATATTGGTGAAAGAATTTTAATCATTTTTTTTAGAAAATATGATCATGTTTATCATACAGAAACAAAAGCAAACTCTGTACATACCTATATTTCAAATAACCGACAATAGTCAGACTGTAAAAAAGTAGGTAATAATATTTCTGTAGATATTTGTCGCGGACGAATTCTAACAAGCATCCGTGGCTTCTTCACTTATGTGGCTCGACGGAACACAGTGGGGTTTTAGTCGGTAGGAATCCGACATAACCCACGACCTCTTCCCCGGGGGCCGTGGGTATCTATGTATATTTTTAATAGTGGGGAAATATATATATATATATATTTCCCCACTATTAAAAAAGGTTATATATCTATTTTCATTGAAGACGAATAAATCTAAGGGCATTTAATTATCAACAAATTTAACTCATATTTTGACTTGTTTTCTTTTCTACTATTTGTAACTACAGATAATAAACAATTCGAGCAGATCTTATTAATATAGGCTTTTCACGAAAATAAAGATAAAACAAACATTATTTATACAAATTATTTTTATTGAAACGTTGATTAAAGCTTTCGAAAACGTGGTGTACGGCGATTATTATTTTATTTAAATACTAACACTAAAACCTAGTCTTATGGAAATATTTATTATAAAATAAAAAAGAAAAAATATCAAAAACGGGAAATGAAAACTAATAAATGTAAAATAAGGTAAACCGTATTTTTAAATAAGCCTTTTTAAATTAGTCTTACTCAAATAGTAATACAAATATAGACAAAGTATATATTAAAAAATATTTAACAAAATAAAATAACAATTAATCGGAATGGTGGTCAATATTATGATTAGGATAAGGCTCTTCATGTGATTGAAAAGTACCGTCTCCACTTCTCTCTGCTCTTATTTTGATCATATCTGTTGTGGCTGCTTTTACTGAAAAATACAAAAATATTTTTGTATGATTCCATTATCAAAGATAAAAAATAACTTTTTAATTATTTTCGTTACGTTATGTTTCTTAATGGCCGAAATAAAATTGCAAATTGTATTCAATCGTGGTTTTTTATGCCATATACGCTGTTCGCTTTTATGGGGTATATGGAAAGGATCGACGACTGGAAAGAAGGAATGGGCTAGGAAGAGTGAAGAAAAGGAAACGGGCCTCCGGCTCCCCCACTCACCGTACGAAACAGAGTAGCATGTTCCTATTTCACGCCGGGGTTCTGTTGGGGTGTGGTAACATCCCCAGTGCATGCAATACGTCCCCAGGCAATACGTGCCGAAGCATGCTCGATTCACATATTATAATAACCACATTGCAGGTAATTTCTTGATGTAATATCGAAATATTATAGTAGTGGTATTAAGCGTAAAATCACTACATTCTATCGTCCATCTCTTGTTTTCTAGCTCCTAGTAACTGAACTATGTTGATGACTACACAACTCAATTTAGCTCACAAAAATAAAACGTGAAAGCTGCTCTAAAGGGAATGAAATTTTGTATTGGCGAGGACTACCTACACCGCGATAACGTAAGCAAGCAAAGCTATGACGCACTAAGTGCGATAATTGGATTTTGTAGAATTTGGTAGAATCGGAAGGAAGGAATTTGTACAAAGGCGGATTAGCATGAGGTATTAAAGTATTAGTAATCGTAAACTGTATAATTTGACAGTCTATTCTAAGCCCCAATATCATATTTCAATACTTACAATCATATGCCCATCCAATTTTCGCAAAGAAGTCTATAAAATTCGTCGAAATATTAATCCTGCCGAGTTCAGAAGTTCTGTAGTCCCAGGGGAAGACGTGGTGGTAGTTGTGCCAGCCTTCACCTAACGCTGCAAGACTTACGATCTGACTTTCCACCGATTTTATAAACCTATAAATGAAAAATTGTATTTATTGCTTTACCACTTTGAAGGAGTAAGTATTGCTATCAGAGTAATGAGATATTATGTAAGAAAATAAGGGACCTGATCGGGTTTTACATTACATTAATTTATAAAACTTATAAAATTGCCTGTATTTAGTTTAAATGTGTCAAAATCAGAGAAATTTGGTAAGAATATATAAAATATAAAAATTTATTGAACCCTTTGTTTAAAATCGTGAAAAGGAATTAAATTTGATTATACTCATTATTTAACTGTGAAACCTAGCAAGTGAATTACAAACCTTATGCCGAAAGCTTAATTAAAAAAGCTATATTAAAATTGAGACAAAATATGTAACCTACTTATTGTGCTTTTTATTTTGTTTTTCTTTTTTTCTTTGTTTTCTAACCTTATCAATAAAGACGTGATGAAAAGGGCACTATGCCTACCTGTCGTATGGCTTATTACCCCACAAGTGGGCAAAACTGTTGACACAGAAGGCTATGTTCAGTGTGATGGTGAACCTTAGCACGAAGCTGACTGCAAAACTTGTGATCCAATCTTCGTCCCAGAAGTAAATCGGGATACAAAATGGAAGTATGATATTAAGAATTGAGAACAGTGGAATGAATAATCTGAAATAGAAACAAAAAAACATATAAATATTTTAACACATTATTTGTGGAAGTATACTAATTTAAAATAATTAATATCATAATTTAAATTAAAATAAATTGAGTGTCTTTACACTACATCTAACGGGCCATCCGTTATTAAATATTTATGAACTTTAAGAAAATAAATGGATAAGAAATAATAAAACATTATAGTCAACAGTATAAAATTACAGAACTCTAGCCTTTCGTATTATATTATTCGCAAAGTGAAGGCTTTATTCATTCATGTCAGGTAATTGAAAACATAAAGCACAGTCATTTGACGTTTGAAAACAAATTATAATATATCAATTATTATTTGCTTCACATTAAGAGAACAATACGACATGTTAATCGATTGGTTATTAAATATTATTTAGTGCATAATTATACGTGTTGTGTTATTTAAAATTATATCTGCAGTTGTTTAATCATGAAATTTTAAAACGGTTTTATTTTTCATACTATATTAGTAAAGAACAGTCATTTACTATTTTTTATAACATAGCATATATTCAGACATTAAAATTAAATAATATAAGCATTCGGTGAATTTGCATTTTTCGCGTAATAATCTTACATTTTCTGTAACCGCACTACGGGGTCAGCTATGAGATCTGTAGATGTCTTTGCCAGAGCTTTTCTTCTGTTTTCGACAGCCGGGTGCGGCGTAAGTACCAGCCACCCGACGTGTGCAAACCAAAACCCCCTGCGGACATCGTGGGGGTCCGCCACCGTTTCCGTATACTTGTGGTGTACTCTGTGATCCAGCGCCCAAGTATATATGTCTCTCTGAAAGAAATGAAATAGTAATTGCAATTTTTATCAAAAAATTAAAACGTCTTAAAATTGACAGAACTAGAGCTAATTTAAATGGGACCACATGGGAGGCACTGGCTTTTAAATAAAAAAAGTATCATCAAAATCAGTTTACTCAAACTCTCAATTTTTAAGTCGGTTGAAATTTACTGTTGAAACTTTATTTGTAGTCAATTTATAGGAAATAAAAAAATTAAATTAAAAAATAGAAAATTTATTTATACGTATTGGATAAAATAATAACTTTGTTCAACACATATTGTGCTGCAATAAGAGCTGTTCTGTTGCCATATTATTATGTGTTAATTTCAAATAGAATATAAATTTCAGCGACTAAATAAACAAATGTCCGTCGTTAAAAAATTTAATTTCCTAAAGCAAATCTGTTGATAATGTATACTGTTTTATAATAAAACTAGTAACTTCCGCCCGCGCCTTTGCCCATGTAGTCAAGAGAAATTTCCATGTTAAAAGAAGCCCATATCATCCCTAAGCCTCCAAACTATCTTCAGGCACAATAACAACTATATTACTAGCACAGATAAGATAATATTATCTTCTAGTTTAATAGGTATTAAATTATCTGTGATCATACTGTAAAATTGAAAAATATAATATGGTATAAGAAGGGATTGTGACATACAAAAACTACAAATTATTTATTAATACTAATTTTATCTAAACAAGAGGAATTATTGATTCTATTCTGGACGGTGTAAAATCAAGAATTTGTCTAAATGTATGATGAATCATAAATTTCACTATTTTTCTTGATTGTGAATAGTTGTTAATTTAATATTGAGTTTTATTCTTGATAACTTCAATCAATTTAATTTGAAGGGAAATTTTGTGAAGATAATTAAAGAATATTGTAATGAAAAAACCTTAATACTGTCAGACAAAACTTAGAAATTTTCCTATTTCTTCTCTAAACGCCAAAAACTTAACCGTAAAGCTGTTTTCATTATTTTTATTAATCGGCAGAGATTGTAGGGGTAGAATGAAAAATTAAAAATTTCTTTGAAACTGCCGCTCGCCGCGTTTCAAAACATTCAATTACGTTAAAGGTCACGAAGTGTACTACTCTCAAAAATTATATCTCTGTACCAGGTGTGTACTGTTTCATATTATATGTAGTATGCTAAAATGCTTAAAAGTACAAGATTTGATTAGGATAGAGTTATTACCCATTCATCTGCCAATATTACTGATATTTCTGGATGTATTATGTACCTATTTATATTTTAATTCTCTTTTCTTTTCTTATCTCCTACTTAAAAGTAATCAATGCAATATATGTATCTATATCATGTAAAAAATTTAGAAACAAATAAAGAAATTTTGTTTTTTTATTTTTTATTTTATTTAAAAAGTGGTCTACTCGATTGCAAATATATATTTATGTGCGGTGGTGATCGCGTACCATCAGGCGACAAAAACCCTCGATGTTGGAGAAGATAATTTCTTCAGACTGAAATATATTTTTCTACACGTATATCTGTTTACACGATAAAGAAGCAAAAACCATATTTCGATAAAGGCCACCTGAACAAACAGATTCATCGTAAAACGGCCATAATAAATTTATAGTATCTTCAAAGTATTAAGAGGGGTCAACTAGTCCAGTTGACTCTATTTTATGGTAATAAAACTCAGTCCTATTCTATTCCACTTAAATTCTGAGCAATTGTTTAGTATGTGCATAAACATTATTGCACAACAATTCATTTATTTCAATGACTGGTTATATTGTATTATTACGGCCTTTAAAAGTAAGTCAATGATAACTATGGTTGTACTTAGATACAATGACCATTGTCCTTAAAGATGGAAACAGGAAATATATAAAGTTATCTATTTTGTATTTATTAAAAAATCAACATCAAAAGCATTCCAAAATCAGACTAGGATTGACCAGGATTTATTTTATTTATTTTTGTTTGACCGTTTTACTGACACATATATAGCAGAGGAATATTATTATTGTTATGTGGTTTAAGATTTCATTTAAAATAAGGATGTGCCTAAAATATTCAATATTTACATCAAACCAGGAAGCCTAAACATGGAATCGGCACATTTATTTGAATGTGTTATATATTTTCATACGTATAATATCGCCTTAGCCGCGGAGTAACTCGCGTGGTATCCTCGTAAAGTAGCATTTTGTACACATAGTAATCTACATATTATTATATGCTCCATTATATAATGATTCTATCAGCTATTTTCAAGTGAGACGTAATTTATGACGGATAATATGTATGTATGTATGAGTATGATAGGATAAACATTGGAATAGGATTTTTACTTTTGAAGCGCTAAGTTTATTTGTTTTTCAGACTACAGAGAAAAATCCATAAAGTATCATACAGCAATGTTACTAGAAGTCTCGCGTGCACTCGAAAAATTATGATGTAAGCAGTATTTGATCACGCTATCTATATGTGTTTCCTAAACATGTGAAGCATTCGGTGTTACGATCAGACTAAGGTTTAAGCTAAGAGTACACGTATTTGAAAACCACTGTCAACCCACGTGAGCTGGATTACAATTACTGGCAGTTTTCGGGACTACAGTGAACCAGTATAACGCATAAGTTCTGGCCGCACATAAACAATCTCTTTGTCGTAGGTTTATACTCGTATGTTACAGTTTCAACCCGTTTTCCGTTAAAATGTGTTTTCAACAGATAGAACTAATTGTAAATAGGGAAAAGGTGTTATAAACTAGAATCAGTTTAGTAAACTTTTATTTTGAATAATACTGGTTATGTTTGAGTGGAAAAAGTCCCAATGTCGATTATGGCTCTCGCTGGCCGTCGGTATAACACGTCTTTTCACTTCTATGTTACATTAACGTTCTTACATACGTTTATAAGGAAAAACTAAGGGAGGTAACCTTGACGACTTGAAGCGGTTCTAATTCGAGTATGGGAAAAAGTTACATGTAAGTCGTTTAATGCCATCACTTTTTCAAACTGAAATAAGTACTTCCTATGAGATGTCACGGTAACCCCTCCAGTTTCGAAGAGAATTCCTTGTATACAAATAAGCTCTTTACCAAAACAACGAAAATCGTGTTCGATTCGTAAAATTTTTGGTTGTTTTGTACACGCGAATGGTCCATACCCACACCTAGAGCAATATAATTATAAAGATAATATATGTGTTTACTTACTTGACCAGTTATAGTGAAGAGAAATGCAAGTAGGATTCTCAAAGGCAGTTTCGCCTTATAAGCTCTGTGTGACCATAGCCTGTGTACTCCTGCTGTGATCCCGAAACCAGACGTGTAGATCGTTGCAAGAACTGTGATAAAAAGGAGATGATTACAGAAAAAAAAGTTCACCTCAAATAATATATAATGACAAATAATACGTATCATGATCCTATGTATTTCACAACTCACGACCTTTTTTTTTTCATTACACCCTAGTGGTATTCTTAAATTTGAAATACGTAAATATCAACTTGCGAAATTTCTGATTTCATTGTAGATGATAAACTTTGAAAGAATAGTAAAATTTTTTTGATCACGAGGCGGGATAAAAACCCGCGGATTTTTGCCAAATCGTAGCAACCGTAGCATTGTAGATTTTAGCTGTACGAGTATGAAAAATAAAACTTTTTGATATATAGAACTCTGCTTCTCTTTTGACTTTTGTAAGTTATATTTAAAACTAGCTTTTGCCCACTGCTTCGCACGCGTTAAATTCGGAGTAGTTTAATAGATATTGTTATACATATAAAACTTCCTCTAAAATCACTCTATATATAAAAAAGCGATGCGTTGTCCTTGATTAGCGTTCCTATGCAAATTTCTCTGGAATTTCCAACAATTGAAGAATATGTTATTACATATTCTTCAATTGTCGAAATGTACAATATGTGTGTTCGTATTTCACTTTTCATAACTCATCTCTCTATGATTTGTCAATTCAAGCATGTTTTGCAAATATATTTGCCGAAGTATAGTATCGCATATTTATATATAACATTGCCATTCAATACAATAATTAATATATACGTATACTAAAAGGTGGGTTAGCAAATTGTTTAAATATTTGTTTTGGCAAACATTCATTTTGTTTTAAATAAATGTAATGCTTTGGCTGGAGACAACATTTTGTATAATGCTTTAGATCAAATTCACATTATAAACAATCGTATTTTCTACAAAGAAAGATGATATTATTATTGTTAATAAAGTGAAGTCCCGTGTCCCCTAGTGGGGTATGGGGCAGATGATATACATCTGTTTTACTGATCGATTTTCTTTATGGACAAGTAGGTGATCAGCCTTCTGTGTCCTGCCAGACCGAGACATTTTTTTTTGTTGCGTAAAAAGCTACCAAAAAGATTTCGTTCTACAAGTAGGTATATGATATCATAAGAATTATTAATACAAACCCATCTATACTTATAATAGAACAGTAACCGAACTTCTGTACATTAAATTATTATGTAGTCGAGCATGCTACGGCACGAATTGGTCCTTTTTCATCCCTTTCCAATTTTACGTCGACAATCCATTTGTAGATGCGTAAGGTCTACAATCCCCTCTCCAAATGTTCATGAGCGGTGGAAGCGCTTACCATCGTCCGTCATCTCCATTGCCGACGGTGACATAAAAAAACTAAAAAATAAAGGTTTTTTTTTAATTAGATGTTACTGCTGTGCAATCATTAGATTTTTGTAGACCCTAAAATGTCAGATACATTTACATTTGAAAAAAAGTCGGAGGAGAGACAAATGCAATTATTATATGCAGACAATACTTATATTGAATAGATCTATTAATAGACAGAATTGATCAGGCGCATCGACAGATCTCAAGAGTACCGAGTGATTGGCGGTGACTTGGAAACTAATATTGCATTGCGTTTGAGAATTCAAGGTTTTGTTAAATTTAATAGGTAGTTAATACATACTTTATGCTGACAAATATTGCTCTGTTATTTTTATTATAAATATCCTAGAAAAGCAACATAACTAGGCAAGAGTGTTTTGAAGTAAATGGTCAAATGACAATTAAATATATAGGTATATGCCGACAATAACCCAACTTGATCAACTATGCTGTCAAGAAAGAATACTGACGTTATTGCAATGGAGATAGGTATGTAGTATATTAAATTTTGTATGTCTTTCAATGCTCTTTAATATTGTTTACCTAACTGACAATTTTTTTTAACTTAATTTGTGTACGCCGTAAATCAAATGTCCGAACAAAGTGCCCTTTGTTAGTCTTACTGTGGCTTTTATGAACGTTGACATGTAAGAACTATCTCAACTGAAAAGAGAATTCAATCAATATAATTAAAATAATCGTTCGATCAACAACATCAAATATATATTATAGATATTATAGATAACGGTACACATATATATTATAGATAAATTCATATTAATTATTACTCATTTTCAGCTATTTCTATACCACCGTCATTATATAAAATAATAACAAGATTGTTAAAAATAGTTAAGAATATTTTTATTGTAATAATTATTATGAGGATAAAGTTCATATCAGTAAGGAAAACACATAAATAATACGGCAAGCATTAATGGAACCTGAGAGTTGTTACCAATATTATAATTATATGTGACAGTAAACCTGTTGGGTGATTTTATGTATTAACACTGTTATTTCTTACAAATATTGTATTTCACAAATGTACAAATTGGATTGGATTTGGATGAACTAGCTTTGCTCTGTGTTTTATTTATATTGATTGAATGTTAGCTCTAGATCGATTTATAGCATACCATATTCAAATAAAATAGTTCGGGCTGTTTATGATACTTAGATTATAATACACAAGTTTACAAGAAAAGCCTATATAGCTAATAGGCATAGGATACATATGATTCACTCAATGAAGTTTTTGATGAGCATATTCCAATAAAAACTAATCATAGCCGAAAAATAGAAAGACTAATAATAATATATATAGATATGTGTATTTAAATATTGGACTTTTCCTCATGCGAGCTACCCCGATTCGGGCAAAAGCATGTTCGACTCCATATTATAAATTACATATCTAAAATATTTTATTATTAGTATAATTCATAAAAACACTTACCAAACAGTGTTGTGAAGAATTTCACTTGATTTGTCACTATTAGGTATATGCCGTATAATGACACTAAATGTAAAGAAATCTGTACAACTAAATCGGGCCATCGTATTTGTGCCCTAAAATCTATGGCTTCATATTTGGCCAAGTCAAAATCTGCTTCACTTTTGTCACAAGCACTTTCACTTTCACATTGGGTTACTGTATTATTGTTAAGAGGTTCGCTGCACTCATCACCGTTTATCTCCGACAGCAGAGCAATATCACACCGCGAGCCGGCGTTAAACATTTTCACGTTTTGCAGTGCTGGTGGCATTCTGTTGAATAAATTAATAACATGTTACAAACAATGATACAAGGCAATCATTTCTGAAACACTGACTAGTTGATTTGTAATTTGTTAACGATATGTAAGCGATAAAATGACTTGAAAATGATTGTTTTCACTGCTCACCTGCTAATATTTGAACGAAGATACTGGTAGCGTACTTTAGTACTATTAGTGTAATAACTATTTAGTAATCTGTGCTGTTAGTGGGAATATCGGGTAATTCTTCATACGGTGAATTAAATATTAAACGAGTATACTTCCTGACAACTATTATTATTACATTTAGACGACACATTATCCTCTTTGTGAGTATTTTCCTCATATAGCTATATTTTACAGAAACAGCTTTATTAGATATATATTGAAAAGGAGCAGTAATAGTTTCGATTACTCATAGGCACTGCTACTATACCTAAATTACGTAATCTTGCCTCTCGTAGACTGACAAATAAAATGGGTATTTATTGAAATCATTACCTGAAGACACAAAAGCAGCTTATATTTGCATAAAATTAACTGAACAGCTATACACTCTCAAGGTGAGTCTCAACTCTCAAGCATCATACAAATTGGGTTTTTGGAAGCTGGTTTATAAAAATCATTGGGAAAGAAGAAAAATACCATCCGTCCAGGCTGTTCTGATAACAATATAATACTGTAATTGTTAGTTTTGATAAGTAAGTAAAACTGAAGTTCCGTGTCTCCTAGTAGGGTAGATATACATCTGTAGCCGTGATCGATTTTCTTAATGAACAAGTTGGTGACGAGTCTTCTGTGGCCTACCAGACCGAGTTATTTTTTTTATGAGTTCCTACCGGTATCGAACCTCGGACCCCTTGGTTATACGCTCACGCGTTACGCGCATGGTGGCGGTTAATTAGTACGAAATTATAATAGATTTTTCTCTTTTTGTATGAACAATGGCGGGTTTTCCTGAAATTAAGGAACCTACGTAAAATGTTAGTAAATGCGATACGTACATAACGATAATAAACAGATATGACAGATGTGTCTCCGTGTTTCAATTAAAAATGAGTTGGTTTCGCTTATGATAATACTTGTACTTGTATATTTATAATTGTGTAAATTCTTTTTTGTAATTTCTGTAAATCTAAAATTATTGCAAAAATAATAATGATTCGCATTATTAAAAAACTGATTTAAATTATATGATTAGATGATTTATTACCTACACTTCCATTTTGACTTAAAATTGTAAACTTTTTTTAATTAACTCATGTAATCAAAATATAAGTAAATATATAATACTAAAAAATAAAATATACTGCCAGTAATGACACGAGCGTGGTGGATTATGGCCTGAACCCTCATAGGAGGCCTGTGTCCCAGCAGTGGGAACATTTATGGGCTGATGATGAATGAAACGAAAAAAGGTAACTATATTTTATGAATCACTTTTGGCTATAAAATGTAATCGTTGATTGCGTTGGGAATTAAAAAAGAAGGAAGAACTTTAATCATGCGTACATATCCTACTAATATTATAAACACGAAAGTTTGTAAGTATGGATGTATGTATGTATGTATGGATGTTCGTTACTCATTAACGCAAAGACTACTGAACCGATTGCAATGATTGAATTTGGTACGAAGATAACTGGACAACTAGAATAACACATAGGCAACTTTTTATCACGATATTCCTACGGGATACAGACTTACGCGGGTGAAACCGCGGGGTGCAGCTAGTTACACATAATTAAATGATATTAAAGTTCCAATAACAGGTTATTGGATATATCCTTTTACATATAGTTTACTTTCACTTTGAGATCTTGATATATATGTATCAGACAGGTGTACCCTTTATACGGTCATTGGTCACGATTATCTTGAAAAACGATAAAGTACGTTAAATTTTTTATTGATTTGATAAATATTTGTTTTTACAGGTGTTCACAATACCGTCACCTAATTCCACATTATCTTGATATTTATCTTTTGTAAATATGCACTACGATAACCTTGTTGATTAAAGGAATGGAGCCGCTGCGTCAATAAATGCACATTATAGACAAATTGATATTGTTTTTGGAAATATAACAGTAAACCGGCCTCGATGAAGAAATTTTATCTTGCATAGGCTTATGTGCAAAGGCGAAAGGAAATATTATGTTAACATGTAAAACTCTTACGTAGAAAAGGAAAAGAAAGCTGCCTTAATAAATCAACCTCGACTTTTATAATGTAGTACTTGTATGTTACACGCTTGGGTAAGTATTCATTGAATATTCGCCCACATGGACTTTAGAATCCGTTCATATTAGACAAAGCCTTCTATGATTCCTTTATATAATAAAGCTGGGTATATATAACATATATTATACTAGCTGTTCGGCCCGGATTCGCCCGTGGTACATATATAGCCTATGTCACTCGGTGAAGTTGCAGCTTTCTAATGTTGAAATCGGTCCAATAGTTTTTGAGTTTATCCATTACAAACAATGAAATAAACAAAAAAATGAAAGTCTTCTCTTTTTATAATATTAGTGTAGATAACATAAAAAAATACATAGCTGTGAGTACGAAAAAACATTTTTCACATAACCTAATATAAATTATTTAAAAGAGATTTGGTGTATTGTATATTATTCTTTATCATATTGAGGTTTTAGAAATCATATAAGTTGAGTGTACCCAATTTGCTTTCATAAAGCGTAATTGGGAAGATAAGTTTGGGAATAGAAATAATAATTCCAGTATTCGAGTTGCATAATGCTGAACTATCCTACTATAATAATACTATAATCCTACTCCCTACTTCCTACTAATATTATAAATGCGAAAGTTTGTAAGGATGTGTGTGTGTGTTTGTTGCTCTTTCACGCAAAAACTACTGAACCCGATTGCAATGAAATTTGGTACGTAGATAGCTGGACAACTGGAATAACATATAGGCAACTTTTTATTCCGATATTCCTACGGGATACGGTCTTACGCGGGTGAAACCGCGGGGAGCAGCTAGCTTTTTATAAAGACAAATACAACATGAAATCATAGTATAAGATTAATTAGATATTATGCACAATCTTCAGTATTCTACTTTGTAGAATTAGTCAAATAGCCAAGTCGTAAGCAAATAGCAGTCTTTCGGTCAATGCCTTTTAAAAATGTAGGTCATAAAGATAATGTATATATATCTTCCTTCCGCAAGTCGTAGACCTAGCTATAAAACCCATAAAGTATGTTATACCCATAAAGAAGCTAGATTGAATGTAGTTTTTATATAATAGTAATGTATAGCATGATTTACCAAGTTGTATGTTATGAAATATAAGTGAATTATAGTACCCATACTTTATTTATGAAAACTAGTGGCTCAGTGTTTAGGACCTCGGACTTCGATCAAAAAGTCTGGGTTCGAGGTCAGGCGAGCGTGCAACAAATATTTTGATTTTTTATTTATCTGCTTATTATTACAACACCACTGTAATAATCTTAAAGGAAAATGTCGTGATGCAACCAGCATGCTCAAAAGTCAAAAGGTCAACAACATGTTTTCCGAAACATTCAATCTCGTGAGTACAATCTATGTATAATCTAACGGTTTTTACAATCTTACGGCGACACATACATATACACACGTCACTCTGAATGTTTCTAAATTCTTTCACGGCAATTAAGAAGAAACGAGTTTATGCAATTATTGTTATAAAAAGCGAGATTAAATGTCTAGACCAATTTGCTAATACGCCCATAACATTGTTTTTTTTCATTGTATGTTATAATATGTATAATAAAATGATAGGTTATACTTATCATTTTATTATTTTTAACAATAATTGACAGACATGTACAGCTGAAAATATCTTATGTAATTATAGTTGTAGCGTGCAGTTTTATTATGAATTATGTCAAAAAAATTAAAAAGGAATGGTAGTGTGGTAGTGTTTTTTTGCTTACCCTACAAATATCATTCATGATCGGTATCGAAAAATTCGGTTGAAAAAAGAAGTAAGCGTATTCGAATCCCGCGCCATGATGATCTATTCTTAAAAAAAAATTCTAAATGGAAATCTGTTCAATTTTATTGATCATGAATGGAAATTTGATCGTTCGTCATTATCATTATCCATCAGTTGTTTCTTTATTACTAAGGCAGCTCACCTTGGCATACAAGAAAAAAGCGCATTAAATTTAGAATTAAGAAACATCCATCCTACTGACATTTGAAATACAAAATTTTGGGAGATTTGATACATTCATTGAATTTTACTTCTCTTTTATGTAAAATTTACATGAAGATTATCTAAATTTGGTACGGTGATAGGTTACGTTCTGGATTTATACAAAAGCATAATAAATCAATAATAAAACTAATTTAAACGCCTGGTCGAACCTTACCCAAAGAAACAATATTTGTGGGAATTTCAAAATTAACAAACAGTCTTCATTACTTAATATATATACTATCTCAATTGCTTTATAATTATTTATTTATATTATATGCATTGCTTCATGCATGCTAACATTCTTCTATCATAATCATTTTAGAATCGAAAACAAGAACGATGAAATGAATAGATGCGGCCTTGACCCGTAGTAACCTCAGAGTGAAAATCGGGACTCGTTGTTTAACAATATTTGGTGAGTTTCTCAACTGCTCAACCTACTTTTACTATGCGTTTTTAATTTAAAATTACTGTGTGTTTCGATATTATTCTTCTGTTTATTATATACATGTATATTTATCGTTATATTAATTACCTTTTACAAGTTTTATTTATCTGTTTCTTTAAAAATTAATTTGAATTCTCAATGAAATCATGTTATTCTCCTGTTAAATTTGTGTAAAAAATAACATCAACATCCGAACTAAATTTGCGTCGTTGCGGTCACTATCCTTAGGTAATAATATTAAATTAAGTGAGAAAGAGTGTTTGTATGTTTGTCTTTCCTTCACGTCGCAACGGAGCCATTATATTATACGAATATACACGGGAAAAGATAATGGTACATGAAAGTGAAATGAAAGGAGCCTTAGGAAACAGCGTATATATCAAAATAATTTAAAAACTCCTTGTTCAATTTGAAAAATTCTCTTACCATTAGACACCTACATCTTTTACGAGTAACACAGTTAATTAATATTTTTTTAGCTCTGGCTAGCCCCGTCTAGACCGGAGCAAGTGGCTGGTTTGTCATAGAGATCTCAAAAATAGCGATACATTCTACGATCTATGAGATGATATCACTCTTTAGACCATGTCATCCTAACAAGGTCGAGCACTGTTAATGTCTTAAATTAATATTGCCTTGTAATTAGATTATTTTAATGTTAATTGTGTTTACACATTTCATAATCACTTAAAAGTTTATGATATCTCACAAAAAGAACAATTTATTTTGCGACATCATAATATTAAACTGCGTTAATATTATGACGTCTACACAGTAACACTATGGATTCTTAGACGTACATTCATTTTACTGAAGCACAGTTTCATATCGTATAATATATCTTAATCAAAATCGGCATACCTTGAACGCGCTTTACTATAAATTTGAGTCGTCAACGATCAGCTGCGATGCTATTGCAACAGAAATAAACAAACACTAATATTATGGAGTTATTGAGAAAGTAGACAAAATTATAATAGCGCGGTCAACCTTGTAGTGCTCGCGTGAAATTCACGGAAAAATACGGGGTTGATTAGTCATGGCGTCGGAGTGGCGACAATTCGCTTGTAATTACGATACAGGCAGCGCGCGCGACGTGCGATGGTGGACTGGGGCTATGGCCTACTTCGTGCCCAACTGATGGGATGGGGTCGGGGCCATCAAAACACTATAGAGTCTATACCAACCTATGCTTACAAGCCATTGTTACACCATGCTCTATTTTTCTATAGACTTGTCCGAAAATATATTGAATTCAATTTGTTTTTTCGGTTACGACAGATTTATGCAACTAAACTATAGTTGGAAGTTGTTGATATAGTGTTGTTGTCATGTTTTATACCCTCTGAAGGTTTTACATATTTATATTATTTAGGTATATCATCTATTTGTGTATTAATCTATCATGTATTATTTTAAATGTGAATATATACGTATATTATTTTTTTCTCTTATTATTTATACATGACGTTAATATATTAGTACTTCCCACCGCTCCAACTGTCACAAAGGTGAGCCACTGAAAATCAGGCAACTACGTTGCTGCGTAGACTGAGTGGCTACCTCATTTGGATCCACTTTATGTTTCCATTTCATTTTTCTTTATTTCATTGCGTTTTGTGTATTAATTGTATTGATTTTTTGAAGTGAAACTTCCTTAGAATCGTTGTGATTTCAAATTCAATTTCAAATTTGATTGTGTAGAATGAAGCCGGCAAAGAATGAGACAGAAATATACACACTATTTTATATATATTTATCTCATTCTTTTGTCGATTTACTGAAGTTTCACTTCTATCATGTGTGAATCGCACACACACCTTTTTTTTCATTGTCGTATTGTATTGATATAATTGTATTGTTTTGTTGTTTGTGGAGCCGAATAAATGTTTCTTTCTTTCTTTCTTGTTATTATGTTATTATAATGTAAGCATCCGTGCTATTTTTTTTAAGATATATAAATTTGAATAACCCTTTTTTTAATCTACTACAATCTTTAAAGAGTAGGTAAGGTAATTTAATTCCATATTAATTCATTCATTAAAATGTGCACCAACCACGTGATATTTCGATTTATTTGGAGGTTCACATGTATCTTAAGATGTGTCCTAGGACAATGTCTTTTATGCATCATTCGATGCGTCATGTTGGCGGCGACGGGGCGCGGCGGCAGCCCACGCACTCAACACTATAGTCCCCGAGGGTCACTTCACACCTTACACGAAGGATTGGTGCGGTAAATGACGCTTTATAAGAAAATCTTGGGGATTGGACTTTGGACTGTAGATATGATGTCTATAATTCCTGGTGTAGGTTAATAAAGGTTTGAAGAAAATATGAACAATGAACCAGTACAATTAAAACATCTTAATGTTATTTAGAGGAACTTATTACACTGACATATGCTGATTTTAAAGGAAAAATTTAATTGTTAATAAATTTCAATATATAGAAATAGATTTTTGGCAACTCATAAAAGAAGGAAATATACTTTATGGGCAGTAGAAAATATAATTTTCCGAATAAATATTGTTTACCATAAACTATAGTTTTGAATGATTGATAGGAAATGTTTTAGCTCTGCCTCGCACGGCCGGCTTGTGTGAGATGTCACAAGTCCCTTATAGATTCATGTTTGTCCGCCACTTTCTTTACATGAATGAAAATTACATGAAGCACTAATGTACATAGAACACACAAAGACGTAAGCTTCTCGTTTATATTCAATATGGAATAGATTCTAGTTACCCACAGCTTCACCCGCGTTGACAGAAGAAATTCTATGGAGATGGGGTGCTTCGCATCTATATAAAAAGTCTTTCTTATTCACTAGCCTCCAAACAATCTCCAAATAATGCATCAAAAATAATACCCTGATAACGATAACGTCAAGGACACCTACGACTCTGAATAAATATTTTATAAACGGAACGCAACTCATATACGAAGCACTCAAAAATGTACGGCCGGTTTCGGAACCTGACGATGATGTTCCAAAACCGGTCGTAGATTTTGTAATTAAATTCGATTTCAAAGTGCATAATAGTAAAGCTAGAAAAGTGGGTGCTCTTTATTTTGAAAATCGAAATCTTTAAAAAGCATTTCCGTCAAGAGGTAACAATAAAGTATAATTTATGCAGATGACATTAATAAAACGACAACAAAAAGTAAACATACCAGACCATTAGTCTATTGTAAAAATAAGTCATGGATGCCTTCTGTATCAAAATTATCTATTTATATCTTGAATTGTCCTGTTACAAAATTATGACATTTTATATATTTTATGATAACAGGTTTCTTGACATCCAGGAGTTGTATATTATATTATACTGTTTCAATTGATACAGTGAGATTTGTAAGGCAGACAGTAGTTTCTGTGTTAGCTGTCTTGTTAATTTTTATGATCCACATTTACTCTAGACTTTGTATTTATCTGCTTTTGATTATAATTTTTTTGTAATATCTATTCCAATTGAACATAATCACTTTATACAAAAGACCATTTAAAATAAAATTCTGCCAGTGAGAGCAACAAGAAAAAAAATTATTATGCCGCATCTGATTGTCTTTGACGTCTACGAAACTTTTTGCTTGTTCCAACAAAAATTGTTGAATTGTTGTCCAAAAAAATGATATCGTCGATGTCCATTTTCCTTATCTTACGATTGAAAGTGTGTAGAAACTTGAGCTCTTTTAGACAATTCTTTTAATTTTATTTGTATTTCCTTCGCAAATTGGATCTCATCTATCGCAGACGACTCAAGTGGCTCCTTATTGGCCTCGAAATCACAATTACCTTAAAATTTTATAGCATATCCTTTTTGATCCTATCACTTTTTCCTACCTTAAGAATAGCTTTATAGTCCAACGCTGAAAACTACTCTCAGCGCACTTAGTTCTATGCGTGTTCATTTACTCTGTACACCGTCAAGTTATAGAAGTCCGAAACTTTAATAACAAGACTTGCACCTTCTTTATCCTATTTGAAAATAATAATTTATATTCACATTTTAAATTAAAATACAAATGCGATGTTGAAGAAATAAATAATATGATTGTTGACATGATTATCGTAGTGAAATAAAAAAAAAATAGAAAAATAGGCTTGAACAACATGATACTATTAAATTTGTCTTTGTAGATCGAAGCTATTGATAATTTGAAATCTGCTCCACTCTTATGTATGATATGACTATTCTGGCTTACAATAATCGTCATAGCGCTCATAAAACTTCTTATCACAACTTTGCGTACTTACTTGGTAAGAAATTAAGTATTTCCTAAATTATCTGCTTGCCTGATAATCTTTTTTAGAGGCAATATAATTTGGTAACTATACCCACATGTAACATAATACTATATAACGTTGATGTGATGATTCATCATGCCCGTTTTTTGTCATTCGTTAGGTGTTCTATTTATCATTTATTTATCATCACACATTCAATAACTTATGGACAATTCAAGGTTCTCTCTAAAGGCAAGCCTAGCCTAGGTTGATAATAAAAAAGTGTGATTTATTATTATTCGACGTATTACAGTTGTGAGTAAACCAGACTACTACACAATATGCTTGAAAAAAATATATCATAAATTACATTTTAATATACACGCTACTTTTTTTTAATCAAAATTAAAATATTTTCTATGTATGAAAAGGATTTTCAAATCATTTTCAAAGTTAAAAAGAATTCTCCAGCTACCACGAGTTGGAGTGGAGAAGTTACGTCGTAAGATCGTACCTCAATGGACCTGGGCTTGGATTTACTCAGAAGAAACAACTGCCATAACCATGAAATTGACTTCACAAGGACAATGGACAGTCCGTTTTAGAAAATTTGGTGACGGTCGGAATATCGGCTTCACAAGGTATGGGTGTAAAAAATGTAGCCCAAAAGCGATTGCGATGGTGGATCGCACTGTCCTGAGGGACCTGAGCAGTTCCTCTGCGCTACGTTAGGGAGTTCATTATTGATTATTGTGCACCGATCATCATCATCATCATCATCAGCCCATATATGTTCCCACTGCTGGGACACAGGCCTCCTATGAGGGTTCAGGCCATAATCCACCACGCTGGCCAAGTGCGGGTTGGCAGATGTCGCATGTCGTCGAACTTTTGATTCTCTGACATGCCGGTTTCCTCACGATGTTTTCCTTCACCGTTTTAAGCAGTGGTGATGTTATCTACATGCGCAGATAAATTGAAAAAATCAATTTATTTCTTGCACGCTCGCCCGGTCTCGAACCCCGACTTATCGATTTTGAAGTCCGAGGTTCTCACCACTGAGCCACCACTGCACTCTTGTGCACCGATATACCCAATAATTTTACTGCTGAAATCGAAAAGCTGCTAAAGTAATATTGTTAATTATGAAGTTTATTTTGTGTGAAGGTTTCACTTGCTGTGAAATTTAAGTTTCATTAAATTTATAATCCATGTCTATGAGTCTATTTTCTGAATAAATATAATAACTGCCACGAATAATTCATAATATTTGACAAATTAATTGATGGAGAACAATTTATTCTTTAATAATAGGAACCACGATCCTTAGATCTTCCTTGTTCTCACCTGGCTCCACGGACTGTCTCGGTGGTAGTTTGGAGTGAACAATGATGAGGATGAGGTTTCCCTACCTTTGGCTTGCCTTTGTTGGTCGTCGAGAGTGGACATGACGTCCGAGAGCGGAAGTGTCTAATGGAGTAATAACGGGGAAAACCAATCTGTACCTTCGGGCAGGTCTTAGAACCCGTTCAGCTGCTTTTGTACTTTGTTGCCATTTACATATTTACTGATTTGGGAGCCTATCGACTAAACTGGCAAGCCCATCTGTCGATTAAGCAGATGTACTTAGTTCTCCTTAGATCCTACCTACCAATCCATCGAATACCCCTATCTACAGCCCAGTTTGTTTCCTTGCCATTATTTGTAACAGTCCCACATCGGCCGCGGTCAGGGCCGTATCTTTATATAGTGCAGATCTGTTGTGGTTGGTTGATAATTGATGTCCCGCAACACATAAAATTCTCAAAAGGACCTCCGCGTGTTGTACCTGTGTCTCCACATAAGCCATCCAAAAGATCGGGATCTTTCGTTGTGGGATATCAGAATATTATGGAGTGATGCATATTATAATTATAAATACTTTATTGCACTCAGACAAATAAACACAAAATAAAAAAACATATATTAACAATGATACTCAGAAAAGCAGAACAATTGGCGACCTTATGGCTAATAATAATTATTTTTAATAACAATCTGAACTAATCCTTTAAACCATATATATAATATACAATAATAACATTTCAGACTGCTTTATGTCAGTTTTGACAAAAATTGTTTCTCCTGCCGTATATAAATAGCAAGCTTGGAATAAGACAAGAATGCTCATAAATTATTTATCTCACTAAATTGTAATATTTAAACCCTGCCTATTATCAATTCATTTCACGTTATTCATTATTAATTATTAATTATATATTACCATAATATATCAACAGCTTTGCATATATTACGAGCATCTTTTGGTGCAGAATTTGAGTATTTGCGGGAAATACCTACGATAATATTTTAATCTATATTAAATTACCTTTTTATAAAAATATGAAATAGGTTCCACTAGGTCATATATTATATCAAATCAAACATTTACGCCCATGTTTATTTCCACTGCAGGGACACGATCAACCTATTTGGGTTCAGGCCATAAACCACCAATGTGGGCATGCGCGGGTTAGCACATGTAGCCTGTCGTTGAATTTTTAATTCTTATATATAACGAAGTTTTAGTTCCTTCACCGTTTCGAGTTTCGAGCAATGGAAAAAATCAATTTATTTCTTGCTCGTCTGGCCTCGACATCTTTTCCATTGTAGTCGGAGTTCCTAATGCTCAGTTACGATCATTTTTTAATCTTAATAATAATAACATTATATGAAATAACCACTTTAAAAATAAAGTAAACGATTCTGATACCTAATTTCTGGTTCTTATTTATAGATAGTTCTTTACTTCTTCATCTCGTCATGGAATGTGTTCGAAACGCGGGTCAAGTACATTCCATGACTAAACATAATCAACAATCTGTCAAGTTATTGTCATCATATATTTGTTAATTTGTTCAGAATTTGCTGTTGTGTTAACTTTCTACATAGAGAACCATTTGAATTTAACATCAATTAGACAACAAGAGATGCTCTTCAATTTTGACTTTTTATTAAAATACTCTAATAAATTGAAAATTTAATGCCTTTTGTTACATTTCCAATTAGATCGATGTTGGAAGAATACGTGTTTTTTTTAATGTACAGTATTGTCTAGAATGTTGTATGCTTTTGGTAAACTTTTTTAACCAGACTCACCGTTGAAAATGAAGCAGAGCATTTAATTAATCGTTTTGTAAACTAACGATTTTTCATATTCAAGTCTATGATCATTTATTACTGCTCCGCCCATAAACAGTTACAGATGTTATGTGACCCTAAAAATGGGCGGGCAAGTGCTAACTTTAGTTGATAACACTTAAGTAAAGGATTGATGGAGGGAATAAACAAAAGTATTGTAAAGGGTAAAGAGAGCGATACAGGCCTCTGGCTAGCCCCACTCATTGAATGTGTTTCATCAGTAGCATGCTACTTTTTCACGCAGGTCGTCTATCGGGGTTTGGTACCTTCCCCTGTACGGTTGCTCCACTCACACAAATAATTCTTCCGAGTATTTTTAATTCTAAAAAAAATCCTTTCAACGATGTTTAAAAGCTAAAAGGTTCTCTTAAACGTAAATAAATTACTTTACTGTTGGTTGACTTCAAAATCGGCATCATTAATTCTAAATTCGAATAATTTTACTTATTTTTCCATTTTTTTCAAAGTTTTAACTAGTACTAAATGCCTACTTTAGATAATTTCGTTTCAAATTCAAATACTTATTAGTATTTTCGTTACATTAAATTAGTATTACGTTAAACTAAATACACTATGACTTTTTAAATACAATCAACCACAAAGTGGACACCTATACAAATATTAGGTTTTTCTTTATAAGGAGTTTTCCTGAGCGTTTTGCTTGGAGCCTCACAAACAATGACTGTTTGTTCCCGTCCAGTTTCCCTCGTGTGTTGAAGGTTATGTTTTTCTTTGTCATCATATAATGAACACGAGTTAATTTTTCTTTACATAATAAATTGCTGGTTTTGCACTTCGTATATTCCTTATCCACATGAATTTATTTTATAACTAGCTGTGCCCCAGACTTTAGTTTGTATTCGCGGGATCATAGATACCTATTCAAAATAAACTATAACCTATTTGTTACCGAGAAATATCTATATAACTACTTTGTGCTCGAAACCCGGGAATCAAAGAGTTATCTACAGTTTTATTATAACTTCCTAAGTGTGGATGATATTCTATGTTATACGAAAAATTTAAAGATTCTAACACTGACGTTTTCGAAAATATGAATTAAATAATTTACAATTTTTGTTAGTTTATTGTTTCATTGTTTTATTCGCGTTTTTAGTCATCTACGCTGTCATATTATAAATCCTTATCCACGTTATCTACACAAATCCTTAAAAACATATTACTTATTAATTAAATTTATTTAAGAGTTTTTTCAAATTCGAATATTATACACGTATTATTATTAACGTTTACCTACGTAAAAGGCTATTTTATAATGTTTTTACGTTTTAATAAACAGAAAGTAATCAAAAAATGTTTCACAAATAAATATTAAAGATCCCAATGTATTATAATTAGGATTTTCTAAAAACTTCAGGCCCCAATTTGAGTGCAGAGATGCTTTTGCTTAGTTTTAATATTTTAATGATTATTTTAAAATTAAATTTAAAATAATTAAATATACATATTTTTATAGTAAGTCTATATAAATTTCTATAGATTTTCATCGGCAATTAGGTGATAAGTTAACTCCTAACTATTTACGAATGTACTAACCTAGAGAACAAACCCACAGAATAGATAAAAACTATATTTTCATATACTATTTATTAATCACATATTTTCCATGCTGTACTTTTAGACAATGATGTATACAAATATATTTTTCCCAAGATTTTTTCAAGGCCCAAGATGCATTCAGTCTTTTGTCGTGTTCGAATCCGAATATACTAGAATCGATAAAGATACCTATTATGTTTTGTTATTGTTTCCAAATATTCAGAAGTGCTGCGTTCGAATTCCGACCAAGGCATTTAACCTAATAAAATCTTCCGATAGCAACGGCTCATCTACAGTATAACTGAAAGCGAGTATAAATAGTATAAGTGCTTCCCCCGAAAGGACTTTAATAGATATATAACAAATAATAAAGATCCAGTCTCTAATATGGGGAAATTAATGGAGTGTATTGTTTGTTAGAATGCGAAAATATTTACAAATATATTTATAGAAAAAAAAAAAAACTATCAAAGCAAGGGATTTGAAAAAACCGCACACCTTTAGTCTACGACAAAAAGTTAATATCTTCTAGTCTATAAATGAATTAAATGGTTTTTATGAAAATATGTATAGGAAACATGTTTGTTATTTATATAATTTATACCGTATTATTTAATTGCATAATTTATGTACAACATAGATATTTAAACTGTCGATTTCAACCCACTTGAAAAGCAAAGATTTAATTCAAACCTCGTACACCTTCATCATCATCAGCCCACAGCCCATGTTTTCACTGCTGGGACGCAGGCCTCCTATGAGGGTAGTATACTTTATTACCTTATTTCCTAATTAGGCCACATACACCACATGCTAGGTATATTCGCCACGATTAATATTTCCTTAACAATAGTCAGTATCAGACTATTTAAAACTTCAACTCAAACATTTATTCATTCAACTAGACTTCCTATAGAAGCACTTTTGAATCAATATCATATTATTCACAATTATAACATTTACCACCGGTTCGGAAGGCAGTTTCTACAAAGAAGAGCCGGCTAGAAACTCTGTAGTTGCTCTTTTAGAATTGTAATATATCAATTTTACATTTTAATTCTACATAATATGTAACATATACATAACAATGATGCCAAAGAACTGTCCGGTGGATCTTAAGCGACAACATTCCTTGGATTGTCATCTTCCATATATTCATAAATGCTACAGTAGCCTCTCTGAACTAACACAGTTTTAATATAGTTTTTGAATTTAGTTTATTCCATTATTATTAAAGCTTACTTTTTGGGCAATACACACGTTATGAATTCCGTCCACATGATCTGAGTGAGCTTACTTAATCAGACAAAAGTATAAAAAACATTATTAGTTTGAATTGGTGGGTATTTACGTAAAGCTGTGTTTGTATTTCGCTAATTTAGAAAGCTTATGTTGCCAGTAAGTAAATAAATAATTAACATAACCTGCAATTTATCTTATTCTAGGTGATTTTACAAAACGTTTCTCTATGAAATTTAAAACTCGACTCGATTGGAGTTTCTTGTGATGATTTATTAAAGACCACCAGAAGCAACACTTGCCAAGGGTGCACGTGCATTGAATTTATTATAAGCAGTAACGATGTAACAAAATTAAATGATTATAATATATAAGTGCAGTTTCAAGTTAAATTATAATTTTGATATGCTTGCTAGAAACAATGGATTCTATCTTTTTAATAAGCTAGACCTACAAAAAAATGATACTGATAGAATTATCAACAAAACAAAATAAAAATATCGCACTTGGGATAAGTTTTTCATCGTTAGATAACTTTATTAACTCATCAGATTCTTCATACCATGCGACATGTTGGAGCTAGAATTATAATTTATTGAATTTATTAAATTGCTTTATAAAAACTCAGCGCGTTTTTATATAGACATTTGTTTTTCTAAAATATGATTGAAATGGATTGTAGCCGGATAGTTAAAATACACCATGTCGTATACGTTTGCGTATTTGATTTTTGAACATCGCATTTTACATGAAGTATGTATTATTATTTGACAGTTTCATAAATTTCCATTAGAGTTAAGTTATCTTGATATAGACGAATCCATCATACTTGCAGATCTGAGAATTCTTGATGTTAATTTTCTAATAATTAGTAAAAGTTTTAATGTTTTTTTGGGCTTAAAGGCGCTCATATGTGAGATGTATTTTGATTCAGTGTCAAGTGCGTATACGCATTATTTGAATTATAAAGTGATGCACCATTTTTCGAAAACATAAAGTGAAATTATGGGTTACAAAGATGAAGTGTTTGTTGGTGGGGAAAGTGTTACACGAACCGAAGCTATAAGAGAGACGCGATCCGCGCGCTCGTCAAAGCTTAGCTTTGGTGTTTCCGAGAGGGCCTGTGTCGGATGCTGCATTAAATCAAATTGTTTACAGTGCATGTTTTAATCGTGAATGGAAGTTGATTTGTATCGTGAAGAAAGTGCCGACTGCCGGGCGTTCGTCTCGCAACGTAAGTTAAAATTTTTAATAGAAAGTGAATGAGGTTAATTGTAACTGCCGACATTTCAATGTTACGGATGTATGAAATTTATTGAGTGAAACTAATATATAAGTAGCTGATTAATTAATTTTGTGTTTTACGTAAAATTTGTAACACAACGTTTGATTATAACTTAATTTAAAATATAATTACCTATATACGAAAGAGAATAAGTGGAAACTGAAAATGTACGTTTATTATAATTAGAAAATTCTATCAATAAATAAAGATTAAAATGAAACCATTTTAACACAGGATAAAATCAAACCACTTCAAGTACTCAATTAATATTTTCATTAATTATATCTTAAGGAAATTTACCGTCGAGTTTCCTTCAAAATTATTCATGAAGGAAAAAAATAAAATCCAATACTGATTATTGTTTATACTCAATCTATTCATGAATAAGAACCAAGAAGAGTTATTATATAGTATTAGAGATTTGCTATCGTTTCAAAGCTATCAAGAGAAAATCATCATCATTACGTTCATTCAATAATCATTATTATAAAATTAATTGATGGGTATTTCCCAAAACGCATTTTTCTAAAACGTACTACATTTATAAAGCGAATACCGACTCATAACTACATAAAATATTTGCCGTTTTTTTGTACAAAAATCATGTAAAACATTCAAAATAAAATTTCTACACACGGAACGAAAGGCCTGATACCTACTGTTGGCACCTACTTTTCCAAAAAGAAAATCGATCAGGGAAACAGATGTATGTCTTCTACTTATCCTTTTTTCGTATTTTTCTATTACAATATCTCTATATACAAAGAAAAATCAATCAAATTAATAGTGACATATATTGGTTTAACTTAATAACATTCATGAAATTGCTATTTTGTGTCTACTTAAGATGAATAGTGTCTACTTTACCTCTAAAATTTCTTTAATTCTATCTGTAAACAACTGATCAATATCCAATTGACGCTATCGGAGCAATGACTGTGACCTTTCACCTTACAAACCGCACTGTTAACAGTGACCTACTAAAATACGCTTGTTCAGAATATGAATGCATTTAATTTCTTGAAAAGGCAATATATATGATAATATACTATGATATGCGCCTATAAAAGATGCAACATGCACATGCCTATTATATGTGAAACTATATGTAGAATCTAGGATTAACTAAACATGTAATCTTATAGAAACAATATTGTTATAAAGCTGTTAAATTTTGCGGTTTAAAAAAATTGTAGATAAACAGTCAGACAAGCAAAGGCGATTTCCTTTTCCCTTTTGTACATACTATTCGTATACATAACACGATACACAATAGATATGGGCATAAGTCATAATTCGTAGAACGAAAGTGAAGATAAACTTTAAACTATTACAAACACGGTCTTAGTTGGTTTATATGCTTAATATTTTCTATTGAGACATGCAATAATTTCTATAGAGCTCTCTACAATACTCAATTGTTATAAGTGAAATTTATTAAGCGTATGGTAATTAATTCGAACATTGCCTCTTTTTAAGAATTATAATATATGTATATGTAAATTGGATTCAAACAATTATATTAATGAAAAATATGCTTTCTATAAATACTATGCATAATGCCTATACGAGTAGATTTATAGAATGTGCCGAAAGATTTCCATGTTCTAAATTAAATTTGTATTAACTTTTGATATCATTTTGTGGTGGTTAATATGACATTAAATATTAAATCTGTGCTTTGACATAAGATTTGATTAAATGTTTCACAACAGACTCGGCTTTATGAAAGTGCAGGTAATGTGACAGGGATCACGTAGGTACAGCCGTTGCTTTGATTGTCGATGTAATAATGAAATCTGACTTATCACAGAGTTATTGACCCATCTTTACATATTATACAAAATTTGATTAACGGAATTGCTACGTAGAGTAGTAGTAACAACCTTACCACTTAAAAATTTATCTTTTACTAGCCGCTTTGCTCGGTTTTGCACGGTTTGTCAAGGGATTAAAATATAGCCTATAATGCCCACAAATAATGTGTCTTTCCATTGGTCTGTCGGAATTTAGAGATTGTTCCCTAAAACCTTAACAATAGACCACTATAAAATATTCCTACAGTTCATTATATTATAATTGCTTTGGTGCATTGAAGATAGACTCAATTATTATTTACAGTTTTTATGTGTTATTATTACAACTTACAGAAGTGCTCGGTTTGCACAGTTTATCGTTTTTAATATGAACTTGATCTCATTGCTTTGTATTAAAATCAAGGGAACGGTCTTTAACCGAAACTGTATTTTTATATCAAATAATGGCCATTTATCACTTTTTCTTTTGTTGCAAAGCTATGCACATGCAACTTATATTTTGTACAATAGCACATTTTTCTAGAGATTAATGTTTATCAGGAATTTCTGATGCATTTCCAACGAATCACAAAAAGGAAAAAGACACCACTTTTTATTGAGATACACTTCTGACCAGAAAGCTAGTTTTTTTATCTCACTGCATATTTCCACAAAATTATTAAAGTTTAATGTTATATGCGTCACGCTACTTTTAAATTTCTCATTTCACGAGCAACCGAATAAGTTCGAGTTTAATTAGAAGCTTTCTACATGTGTTTGTGTAAACTCATTAACATTTTGTCCCATTGTCAACTAACCGTTTCAACATATTTAAGTTAACCAATTATCTATGCGTAGACAAGATGTAAATGCAATACGAATACTCATATTGTAACTAATTACTAGGTATTCGCGAGTAGGTGTCGACTCACCCTTTTTTTGTAAAATTTCAAGCAGCTTATTTAGTATAGTTATTTATCATGGTCGTTCTTTTAGATAGATTTAATCATAATGAAAGGATGAAATTAACAGCTAATTTAAGCTAAGCTATTAACAAAAACTAAAATATCCTATATTCATTTTTCTTGCTTCAAGTATATAATACGATTTATTCCACAGACTTAAATATTTTTCGTTTTAACCTGAAGCCAGACAATTTCCACTCTAAACACAAAATAAGGTACTTACAGTTTCTTACCGATAACTTACAATCTTTCGATATTTGCAAACGATAAGAATACAATGATATCAAAAGCGAAAATATGCGTAAAGCCTGAAAAATGTATTCGGTTCGATTTTTATACATGTCGATAAGGATGTTTTGATGGATTCAATGGATAATTAATATTGTTTCAACGAATAATGTTTATTTTATATTAAAAATGCTACATATAATGACTATACAATGACAATTATTTTATTAAATAGTCTCCTTTCGCCTTTGCTTTTAAAATATAAACCATAAATCGTTTCAACACAAATTGTATGCTAGTATCTTTCCAACATAGTGTGAGATGGTTGTTTTCATTTTATATGTTATATTACACAAAATTTTGGAAACACGTGCTTCATTCTAAAATATCTTGTTTAATTAAAATCTCAAGTTATTCAGTGAAGTTAAAATCAGAGAACATGATCGCTTAGAATGATTTTGTACCTACGCTACCACACACAGGCCTATAAATATTAGAGCTTTGTGTAACGGTTACAGGGTCGTGGTTTGAGGTTTCAATTTGATCGTATGCGAACAAATATTTTGCGATGGAATATATAATATATACTATAACGTAAAATAGGCAATTATTTTGAATTGTACCTATATACTCAAACGCCACATCTTGGAACTTTAATTAATTTTCATGCGGCAATTAAATTTCTATCCAAATATAGGATGCACTGCATATAATTAAGAATAATAAAAAAGTAACGATAACATGCTCTGCTCATCAAATTTAAATGTTACCTTTTCTTTGGATTCCTAACTCTTGTTTATAAATACTTTCTTCTTGCATTGTGATTTGTAAGAACTTAAATAATATAATGTTGATTAGTTATTGAAAATATATGAATAAGCTATTATTCTAGCTCATTCTCAGCACATGTAGTTAGGTAAATGTTGCTAAATAGTCTTGGTTCGTCCTCTTTGTGTTGGGAGAATAAATTTTACGACTTAACGTTTCTAGGACGAGAACGCTATAAAACATTCGTATAATTTTTGAAACAAAAATAGCAAATCATTCATTGTGAACATTTTACGATTTGCTCAATATTTTCATTAAACACTTGAGACGCTTTCTTCTTAAATAACAATACATACATTTATTATATGCGTATGTAGGTGATTGTTACAGTGCATTTACATTGTTTCGTGACTTTGAAATAAATATTTTTTACTTAATTTGATAACTTCCTTTTCCGCTGCATCGAAAAATAAATTAATGACTTAAATTGACACGGAGTCTGTAGAAACAATAGCTGCTATAAAATTCACAATTGTATATAATATATTTATATTTAATAAGTTTCCGCATTTTCACAGTATTTTACGTTTTACCAATATGCTTTACCTAAGCAAGAGTATTGTTTACAAATTTTATTTTAACTTAAATATTCTCTATAATTCTATTTTCATAGAACTAAAATATGTAATAAAAAGGTTTATAAATTATCCAAGATTTGTTAGAAATCGAACTCATATACTCAACTAAGATATGATATAATAAACTAAAATATACCTAAAACGTTAAATATACTTTTCGTATTATACACCGTTCATTTATCATACTGTTAAGATCGAAAATGAAAAAAACGAAATTGTAGAGAAAGATATTACTTACATACACTTATACGTAATATTTTAGTAGTATACGTAGGTTTTCGTTATCTAAATACATACATAAACGGAAATACATTTAAGAACTCAACTTTGCGTCTTCAGTTATTGGTATAATTAAAAATTCTTCAGAATTGCAAGCTATCAATTTCTACGGAATTATTATTATATTAAATAAGTTCCTTCTAAAGACGTTATAATTTGTAAAATTTATGAATTAGCTAACTAGCTATTACCTAGATAATTAATTGTTCCCAAATAGTATTTTAGATTGCAGTCTTATTGCGTTGGACGTATACGTGACATCTGCAATGTTCATGAAATCGACATTTTGTACAGAATATAAGCGGCAGCGAATATCTATGGATTCAACAGTTTATTATATTCATAACTGGATGATACCTTCGAAGTTTCATGCACGATTTCCTGTATATGAATCGAGGGCAAGGGAGCAGTTATTGTTGTTAGGTGATAGGAATGTATTTTTCATAACATACATTTAAAAACCACTATGGTATATTTACGCTAGAAACATATGTACATACATTTTTGCATTGGTTTTAACTAGGTATATGTTTTGGGAAGTAAATATTTCAGATTATAGCGTGGTATGATAAAGTTGTTGGTGCTGTTAACTATGTAAACATGAAATAAAAACTATAACCAATGCTTTATTTGCAATTTAGCAGTAGCGCACCAATAATATTATATTGTCTGTGGCAATAGGAAATTAATAATGAAATTAAATAACAATGCTATTTATTATATAACCATATAAAACACTACTATATACATACTGCTTCATTTAAAACTAACAATGTAAAGTAAATGAAAAATAAACAGCACAATACTAGATGCTAATTATTGGCCGTTGCGGTAAAAGTATAAACAACAAAACCACTCACTAAATATTTGCATCAAACATTAAAGAAGATTTTTTCGATGCTAATTGACCGAGAAGCTAATTGTGAATTCAACACATATATTTGCTGTAAACATAGTATGTTAGGGTCAATAGAAATGCCTTACGAATTCGCTTGATCTCATCTCCGATGCTGATCTTTGAAGAGCACAACATAATCATTGTACAGAGTGGCGATGCGGTGAAAGTGTCATTGGACCGCAGATTCACCGATGTTACTCACAGTCGAGGTCAAGTGTAGAACGGGTTTCATTCTCATTATTTACTTCTCTTTCAAGGAAGTAAAAGTGAAGTTGTCATGGTGACGATATTGACTCCGCATATGCTACGAGTGGAAAGTCTGTATTCCACACAATTGAACCTTGTTAATGGTATTTGACGAATTAACCGTAGGTATTGTATCTTCTAATATATAAAATTCTCGTGTCACAGTTTTCGTTGCCATACTCCTCCGAAACGGCTTGACCGATTTTTATGAAATTTTTTGTGCTTATCCGGTATCTATGAGAATCGGCCAACATCTATTTTTCATACCCCTAAATGATAAGAATAAGGCAGAACAGCGTTTGCCGGGTGCAGCTAATTTATGCTATAAACAGCTCAGTCATAAAATAAACTTTCTTTGAACTGATTTATGGCATCAGAGTTTTGAGATATGATAGTCTGGTGTCTCTAATGTAGGTAACTTTCTTGAGAGCATGATATTATATTGGAAAATATTGAGAATTGGCAGAGACAACGTGTACCCACTACGGAATGTCTCGCAGTATATTTGCTTTCAATTTAATGCCGATATTTTTAAATAATTAATGAGTAACTTTCACTTTCAAAAGAATTATTTAAAACAACTATGAAATAGACATCATCTCAATGTGATATAATAACGAAAAGCATTAAGGTGGCGATCGAAATGTTAAATAATAAATTAGTGGTGCTTTGTATGAAAATTCTCGGTTTCAACGTAAACATACGATTACCAAGAAGACAGTGCCTACTAGCAATATTTGTAATTAGCATACCTATGAATGACAATGAATTTATACATTGTATGTTGTGTGATAATAACGAAATTCGTGGTATAGAGGAAAAAGAAAATGTAAGTGCCGTGGACACAAAAGAGAAAAGTGCATTTTTTATTTTAGTGTATAATTACATGGAAACTTCTTGCGCAATATTAAAGTCCATTATTGTTCTCAACAGACAGTTTGTTGTATCTTAATGTCATTTTTTATAGATATAAAGTCAACGTACGAGATACCTTATAGCCATCTTTTTATTGAAAAATTCGGGTAATTTAAACATGACTTGTTAGTTATGAAATAGCTTAGTACCTACTTATACCATTTATATTTGTGTAATCAAGTACAGCAAGATTTTCTTTACTGTTTTAAACTGTTTAATTCACGAGTCTCCTCTACTGAGTTAACAAATACGTTGCGGCAATTCTACAGTAAAAGTACAAACGGTACTTTCTATACAACATCGCTTTTGTGCACTTGTGCCAAATAGGCTGACCTTGATTCACTATTTTTTGATGTAGTGTCATTAACTCGATAGGAAAAGATCTTTACTACCTTGACCGTTAGATATCAAAGTAAACATTTTCTGTGAAAGGGATAACAGTATCTCCTCTGTGAATATATCTTAAAGATTAACAACTATATCTTAAAATATTAACAACTTTTGCTTTGCTCACTAAACTGCATCATGATCAGATTATACTTTTTGCTACTGCTAAGACACAGACATTCTATAAGGGTTTAGGCTATGATAAACAACACGAGCCAAGTGCTGGTAGTTAAATTGGTAAATTTTTCAAATGAATTGGATTTTTCCTTATAAGTAAAGGAGCCTGCCTATTTTTTTTTCAAGATTAGCTTCTGTATATACCAAGTCAATGATGATAAAAGATTGGAGGAAATCAAAAATTATCAATTTTATCGGTATTATGAAATACCCACGATAATAACATTAGAAATCGAATGGGACTATCAACGAAAATTTACTAATCTTTCCTATGAATATGCATATCATTAAACAATTAATCTACGTGTTTAAATGCCTTCTGAGAAGAGAAGAATCTATGTTGTACATAGTTGTTTTGTAATACTTTTGATTAAGGCTTGCCGTGTTCAATAAACTTTTTAATTCTCTTTAATTTTCAATGCAAATGACGTTTTATGGTTTTAATAGCACGATGTACCCTTTAGGAAAAAGTTATTTAATCAAGACTGTGCGCTTTCCTTGTCCATAATTATGTATAAACCTGAATTGTGAGTAAAGCGCGATGGTGAAGCGACTATAATATTTATATCGTTTAGATGACCTTGTTATATGACAAGGTAATCTAAGAATAGCAAAATGAATTTGTTTAAATTAAATATACCATGTAAATAACTTTAGGGTCGAAGTAAGTAGCGCACGTCGCCAATTATGATTTTTCTTTAACTTTCACCAAATTATCTTAAACTCAATATAACGTACCTATCTACTGTTATTACTTATTATTCTTTCAATAAACGGTTTCGCACTATTGAAACGTGTCATGTTGATTCAGGTTTCCCTTATATTTTTTGTGACAATCATATTGTCCCGATTTCATGACATAGTTATGTGGGCCGGAAAAAACCAATGATAGCGGGTAGACAACCAGTGTACTAATAAAGAAATTATTCGTAGCAACCATTGCGTCATAAAATAAATTATTATATTTGTTAAATGTCATAGTTTTCAATGTTATTTTATTTGATGATTTTAGGTGTGATAAAAACCTGCCGGTAGGAAGGTTAAGGTTGCGATTTGCATATAACTTTAATTTGCAGATGGTATAACTAGATAATAATAAGTTAATTGAATTTAATTAAAAAAACTCCCGACCACGCTTATTGTTGCCGCTATATCGAGATCTACAGGACAGTTATAAATAAATAGTAAATTCGTAAACGTACAAAGACAGACAAACACGCAGACACGTTAAACCCAAAGTTCCATAAACTGAGGGTTTGCTAGGTTTTTTTAAGGACGGCAACTTAATCTTCTCCCCTGAACAGCCATCAAATAAAATTACGTCCTCTGAAAAACTAGAAATAAACTAAAAACGAGAAAAAGAAGTAAAATAGAACATTAAATGAACTACTAGATCTAAATAGACATAAACTGAATGGAGAAAAAGCTTCAAAGTTTACAATTATACTGTATATTGTGTATGTGGTAGTCGAAGACGCTTCGGCACGAATTGGGCCAGCTCGCACCGGGGAAGTACCACACCCCCTTTCTACATATATGAAAAAATATATTATTTTAATTATATTAAGGGACGACCACACGAGCCACCAGCCACAACCACAAAACGCCGGTACCGATATTTATTTATATATTTCCTGCTCAGTTTTCATACATTTTATATGAACTTACCGCACATGGTTGACGCCAGTGCCACCGCACGCTACAAATTGCTTCTCGTGGCGGTGTATTGGCTGTCACTTGTGGCCCGTGTGGGGCGACCCTTATTCAGATTGCATAATAAAGACGAAATGCTACAACGCTTGCACCTATTGTGGGCTAGTATATGATTTTACCATTTGTAATTTTCAGATTGTATTTCTCAGCAATCCTCATCCTCATTATAATTTAACAACAATGGCCGTCGATCCTCAAACGTATACGAAGAACTTAGAGGAACATGAGTCTTCAAATTACATATCGCTAGACAAAAGACGGGACTACGAGTAAGTAGCTTATATCTGAAGCTAACACAATTATATTCAGTGCATATAACTCGATTTACTATTTGACTTAAGGTTGAACATTTTGTATTGCTATACAATAACTTCACTCACATTAGTTCAAACAATCATGCTTTTATTTCATAAGACATAAAATATATTATTAGTTTTCTGCGATGATTTAAGGTAAAAAATATATTGTTTCTATAAATACTAGAGAAGAGCGAGTCAGAACTGGGCTTCGCTAGTTATAATATTATTTAGTTTAAATACGATATTCAGTTGTTTCTACAAGTATGTTTTTATACTGAACGAAGTGTTCTATAGAAGAAATAAACAGCAAAACGCAGTCTGCTGCGAACGAGTTACTGCGGAATGGAATGCCATTGTTTGTGAGCTATTTGATAAAGTTAGAGAAAAATAACGTTATCAGTGTTTGCATTTTAACAATTATCGTCAGATTTGTTTATGTATTAACTAGTGATTCCTCAAAAAGTTTGTACAATTTAGAATGTTAAATATCAATTACTAGGTGCGCCCCGCGGTTTCACCCGCGTAAGTCCGTATCCCGTAGGAATATCGGGATAAAAAGTTGCCTATATATGTTATTGCAGTTGTCCAGCTGTCTACGTACCAAATATCATTGCAATCGGTTAAGAAGCTTTTGCGTGAAAGAGCAACAAATGCACGAACATCCTTACAAACTTTCGCATTTATAATATTTGTAGTATTATAGTAGGATGTTCTGAAAAATGAAAAATATTTAATTCAATAAAACTTAATACTTCAGTTATAATTTGTATAAATGGGCAATGAACAACATTTAAAAAATACGTATATATCTACTAAAATACGTATACTCAGAAAGAATATTAGTGTCATCAAAACGGAGTTCTAAATAAAAGAGATATTTGTCCTCTCGCAAATTTGATCGCTAAATTCAATTACCGTTTTTCAGATGGCAAATAGTCTGGCGAAACGTGTTAGCGTTCATTTATTTACACGTTGCTACTTTCTACGGCTTATACCTCATATTCACTGGAAGGGCTAAGCTTTGGACCGTTCTTTTTGGTAAGCACTAATTTACATATAGTAAATATACGTTAAGAAATTTTTAGTAAGAAGGGATGAATGAGACTGGCAGAGATTGCTGTCTTTTGTACAAAATATCATTGTGCCATATTATATTTTGTATAAACTTTACTTTCTGTTTTGTACAATAAAGTATTATAAATAAATAAATAAATTAATATCTATCACAAATCAATCTAAAATTACAATTTATATCATCGACACACTTATTATACTGGGAAAGTAAAATGTGTTTTTTTAACGTTGCTCTGTTGTTGGACATATTTTCTCAGAAATTGTTTGTAATATAAAACACACACAACATAGTATAAAGAGAATGTCTGTCTGTCATCAATTTAATGGATAATGCCAGATTTTTTTAAGGAATCAAACTACTAAACTACAGTACAATGTTGTTAATAGTGAATAAGTATTTGGTTTCTGTCTTGGTATCAAGATACTTTTTATATTACTTTTCATTGAGATTTTGATTTGCTTGGGATTGACCTACTTTATTGTTATATATGAATATTTCAACCACAAAACACTATCATTTATGACCTACAATTACCTACTGGGGATCTTCCAAAACATATATTACCTTATTCATGGTATCTATAGGCTTCAAAATTTATTATTTTTTAAGTTGTACCTGAATTGGCTAGGTAAGACATCACAAATGGATCAGTTATCTAATCTAATATATAGGTTGTTTTATTGTCATTCTTATGAGTTATTTCACATTACAGCCACATTTTTCGCGTCCACATCAGCTATGGGAGTAACAGCGGGCGCACATAGACTTTGGGCACATAGAGCGTATAAAGCAAGATGGCCCCTCAGATTGATTTTAGCTGTCCTTCAGACTATGGCGTTTCAAAACCACATATATGAATGGGTTCGTGACCACAGGTAATAAAAGTAATTATTTATATATTTTGAATAAGTTATAAGACAAACTTTGTATATTTATTACCTCTCGCTGAAGCTACAGGTCATAGATAGTGTCTTTAGATTTTTCAGGTTATCGTTTATGGTAGGTTGTAGTTTTTTGGATTCATTTAAATGATTTTGAGATCCAGAGGTACTCCCTACAAGGTCAAAACTTACGAATTAAAAAACTTTACCTCTTTATATGAGAAGGAATTTAATCTGAAGTTCTGAACTTTGAGACTAATGGTAATTTCTTGTACGAAGTTTCGTATATCAAACATCTGTTTTGTACAAGCACTTAAAGTGAACGGTAGGTACGTGTAGTAGGTACATAATTACAAACTACTCGAGTATACGAAAGATCGTCGCAGGCGGACGTCAGGCATGATTGATGAGAGAAAAGACAAGTTTTTATTTTTGAAGTAAACAATTTATACAGTTCATTGCGTTTATCGTAGACATCAGAATCTCATTAAATAATAATGTACTGTAACTATTAACTTTATTTTTATTGAAATAAAGAAAGTTTTGCAATAACACTACAAAACAATTATTATGTATTAGCTGCGCCCGGCGGTTCCACCCGCCCAAGTCCGTATCCCGTAGGAATAAGGGGATAAAAAGTTGCCTATATGTTATTCCAGTTGTCTAGCTGTCTACGTAACAAATTTCATTGCAATCGGATCTGTAGTAGTAGTATCTTGTAGCTTTTGCGTGAAAGAGCAACAAACACACACACATCCTTACAAACTTTCGCATTTACAATACCTATTAGTAGGAAGTAGGATATGCAAATAACGTAATTAGCGTAATTTATTAATGTTTTGATAAGTTACCCATAAACAAATATTAAATTGAAATTCATTTATATTTTTACAGGGTACATCATAAGTTTACCGAAACGGACGCCGATCCGCATAATGCAAAGAGGGGATTCTTTTTCTCACACATCGGTTGGCTGATGGTGCGAAAACATAAGGACGTGTTCGAAAAAGGAGCTTCAGTGGACATGTCGGACCTCGAGAAAGATCCTATTGTTATGTTCCAAAAAAAGTAAGGAACCCACTCAATTAATAGGGCTAGTCTTGTATTGAATTATAAGAAATAAGTTTATGCATATATCAGATATATCCTCATGCCTTGTAAACAATAATTTTATGAATTAAGAATCTAGTATTCATAGTTTTTTATTGTTCTCATTATTAGCAATGTGCACAATGTTATACGTATTTCTTCAAGCATTACAGAATATCTATAAAGACAATATTGAGGTATGTAATAAATAGGCCAATTTTTACTTCGGTAAATTCTATTTACTACAGTTCATTTTCACAAAAGTATCAGTTGATCAACTAATCTACTTATGTTGTTTATTTTTTATTTCTCACAACAATGCCTTATTATCGTATGGCCTTTAAGAAATGCTTGAATTTAATTCAAGCATTTCTTCTGTTGTTTTTAATGTAATTCACAAAGCCTTGCCACGTAGGCCAAGACTTAAGCTGTATTAACAATTAATTTATTAAATAGTTACAACGTAACGTACAAAAATGTGCGTCCGCATTCATAATTAAATTTTATTCATTAAATTTAACATTAACTGTTATAAACCTGTTATAAGGAAGCAAAGTTCTTTGACCGGTTTCAAGATTATGATTGAGTAATCACACAGAAACATAACTGTTGGTGATTATGTAAGCTAATGTGATAAGATTGAGGTGAAGGACAAATTCATTCGCATAGTTTTTAGTAGATTTATGTATGCAAATAAACATGAATTATAAAATAATATCGACGATTTCAAAGGACAGATGAAAATTAACACGAAAGCTGACACTGTAATTTATATATTTTAATTTAGTTCTTCAAAAATCGGTCAAATCGGGTTCGATGAGGGATCCTATAAATAAGCTACAGAGTAACTACAAAAATCTTTGCCATTGTTGGCTATTATTCGAATTTTATCATTCGCTATAATAGGGTCAACATTATCTCTAGGACAAAATTAAGGGATAAAATTTGTTTTCTTCAGATTGTTCAGTTATTTAAATAACGTTTACTAAGATTTACAATAGTATATCGTAAATATATAATAATCAAGCTATTTCATAGACTTAATAATGTAATCATCTTCTTATTCTAGAACATATCTAGTGCTGATGCCGCTGTTGTGTTTCGTTTTGCCGTCATGGATGCCAGTCTTGCTATGGAATGAGAATCCCTGGTCTTCGTGGTACGTCGCGTCGATCCTGCGTTACACATTCTCACTCCACTTTACTTGGCTCGTCAACTCAGCGGCACATATCTGGGGCAATCGACCATACGATAAGTACGTTTGCTTTCGCTTTTTATTAAAAACACTTTTCTGAGCGTAAGGAGAAAGTTGTAGCAGTAAATGTTTTTCCAGTTATTAAAACCTGCTTAATAGAATGCACGGTAAATCTAGCATTTTTAATTGCACTAAATAGCAAAGAAATAGTTGTCTCTTTTGTTTGGACATTATTCTAATATACCTTCAAAAGAAAACATAACTGGAAGTTGAAATTAATTATTTGTCGTACAATTTTACGTCATAACTATTTCAATTATCACGAGTAATAGTATTTGTTGTAATTGCATCGCAATCAATTTAAATTGCGGTTTTCCTACAAAGATAGATTGATGACCGCCTCTTTGGTACAGTGGTTAACGCGTGAGCGTAGAACCGAGGGGTCCTGGGTTCAATTCCCGGTGGCGACGCACAAAAAAAATGTCTCGGTCTGGCAGGACACAGAAGGTTGATCGCCTACTTGTCCGTAAAGAAAATCGATCAG